>NW_008598042.1:0-16196 GCF_000691845.1 Merops nubicus
TGCTCCCGGGGCACCAGCGGACGGGTGGAGCGGTGCCCAGGCGCGCCAGCCGGGCAGGGCTGCCGTGCGAGCGGTGCGGTGACGCTACGGCAGTCGCTCGCTGCTTCTCTGAGGGCCAGGGACTCCTTACGCAGGTGGCAGCAAGCCCCACCCGAGTCTCCTGGAGGGCAGTGCCGGCAGGGAAAAAAACAGGTGCACTCAGATGCCTGAGCAGTGAATGTCCTCGGCTGGGGAGGAGGTGTGACGCGGGTGGCAGGGCAGGCTGTGCCCTGCTGAGGGCTAGCCGAGGGGTTGTACCTGTGGGCTGGCTATGAGAGACATCTCTGAGTCTTCTTTTCTGGCTGTTCCCCCTAGAGGCGCCCGGCAGTAGGTGTGAGGTGATCTAGCCTGGCTCCCACCGTAGCCTGGCTCCCTGGCATCTGATGATGAGTTTGAGCCCCTCCAGGGGATGCCTCCTGGACCTGCCCTGGGAAGACATCTTGGTTCCACATATCCTCTGTCATCTGCCACTGCAGCAGCTCCTGAGCCTGCAGAGGGTCAGCAAGTCATTCCAGTCACTTATCCAGCTGTACCTGGCCAACATGCGCTGCTTTGACTCAAGCCAGGTATTGGGTGGCTTTGAGCCTGGGGGAGGCACAAATGTGCTGCTGCTCTGGAACTAACAGGGGAACATCTGACTACGTGGGGAAAAGAAACTCCTGGAAAGGAGGCTGGTTTATACTCAGGAGCTTGGGTTAATGGCTTGGGTGTCAGACTGGACAGATGTGCTCAGAGAGGAGGGGCAGTGATTCAAGGCCCAGCAATTCCAGTGTCTTTAGCAACAAGCCTTGGGAGGAGTGAGCCTGGAAGTTCCACCCAGGCCATTACTGGGCACCGGCTGGCAGAAACGCAAACCAGCTCTGGAGTGGCATGGCCTGTCAGTTCTCAGGGAGGCTGTGCAATAGGGTGCGTCTGACAGGAGATAACTCTGTGCCTGGTCTTCAGGGAAGGCTTGTGCTGGCCTTGGGAGACACTGCCCGTGACTTGGAAAGACAGGAGTAGCTGCTGGTTCGTGGGAACAGAGTGGTCTGGCAAAGAGTTTTTGGAGAACGGAGGTGCGGAGCTCATCACGAGTACATAAGAAGGGATGATGCGAGATGAAGAAAGCCAGAGCATCTTCTAGCTTGTGGCAGTAGCTTTGGCATGAGGGGAGGAGAGTCTGACAGGTGGAGTTTGTCCTGGGATGAGGTGGTTTTGGTCAGCACTGTCACAGCGGAAGAGAGGAGGGGGAGAGAGTATTTGGTGAGGCCCAGGCTGACCTGAAACCCTGGGGCACGCCTCATTCTTGCTGGGTTTCCCACACAGATCGGGCCTGCCATCCCTCGAGCCGCTTTCATTAACCTGCTGAAGGACAACGAAGTGCTGCAGCACCTGGCGCTCCAGAACTGCTCCGACTGGCTGACGGACAGGGAGCTGCTCCCAGTCATCGGGCAGAACCACCACCTGCACCAGATCCAGCTGAAGGGCTGTGCCCAGCTCAGCCGCCACGCGCTGGTCGCCATCTCCCTGAGCTGCCCCAACCTGCGCCGGCTTTCCCTGGCTCACTGCGAGTGGGTGGACAGCCTGTCCCTGCGCAGCCTGGCCGACCACTGCAAGGCGCTGGAGGCTCTGGACCTGACGGCCTGTCGCCAGCTGAAGGACGAGGCCATCTGCTACCTCGTGCAGAAGTGCAGCAGGCTCAAGTCTCTGTCGCTGGCTGTCAATGCCAACGTGGGCGACGTGGCGGTTGAGGAGATTGCCAAGTGCTGCCCCGAGCTGGAGCACCTGGACCTCACGGGGTGTCTGCGAGTCAAGAATGACTCCATCAGGTACTGAGCAACGTGGGGAGCTGGGCTGGGGATGGCAGGTGACTGGGGTGGAGAGAGGAAGAGAACCAGAGAAGGAAAGTCAGTCTGTGGAAGAAGTCACTAGCAGGCCCTTCGGGAGAGGCACCGTGTGCTACTAACGGCAAGTTTCCCAGCGTGTCTTTGAGGGTAGGGCTGGGATACAACCGTGTCCCTTGAGTTTCTCAGACCACTAGGGTGCTGCTCCCAAAGGCTGGTGCGTGTGTGGCACAGAAATGACTGCTGGGAGTGGAGAAGAGGGTGAATGGTGCACTTAGGAGATCCTGGCTTGCAACCTGCATGTGCTGTCTTTCTTGGCAGGGTCCTGGCTGAGTACTGTCCCAAGCTGCGCTCACTGAAGGTGAAGCATTGCCACAACGTGGCCGAGTCCAGCCTGAGCATCCTCCGAAGCCGTGGGGTGGAGCTGGATGTTGAGCCTCCACTGCAGAGGGCTCTGGTTCTCCTGCAGGATGTGGTTGGCTTCGCCCCTTTCATCAACCTCCAGATCTAGAACTGCTGCTGCCGGGGAGGGGGGGACTGACGCGCTGCTGGGATCCTGGGAGGATGCCGGAACCGGCTGCTGTGGAGACGTGCGGAGGGAGAGGTCGCCCCGTTGGCAAGGCTGGCTGGAGCAGGGCTTGCTCCTCTGGGGCTGTTTAGCAGCCACTGGGTGTTTGTGAGCAGGCTTCGTTGGTGCCTCTGGGGAAAGTAACTCCCTCCGCGGTGCTGTGGAGAGCGAGTGACTTGCAGGAACACCACGGTGCTGAACAGGCCTTGCCCAGGCCAGCTAATAGGTAGGATTTATTATTTGTTGTATTTTAAATCTCTAAGTGGCAGCTGTCCAGAGAGCAGGATGGTGTTTGATGGGGACTCTCCCCTGGGGTGGGTGTGCAGGGCATGCCAGCAGAGCTGTGGAACTAAACGGGCCAGCTGGAGCAGAAAGAAGAGCCACCAGCCCTCCTCCTGGCAGAGGGCAGGCCCCTCTGGGCTACAGGAGCACGTGAGGAGGGCAGAGTGAGCCTGGCTCCAGCCTGTGGCCATCAGCCAGCCTGGCATGGCCCCAGCACAGGCAGTGTGTCCCTCCAGGCCTAGGGTGCTGGGTCAGTCTGGTGCAAGGTAGCACTCGACAGTGGTGAGAAATGACTGGAGCCCCAGCCATGCTGTCAGCTGGAGTTTGTGGAGTGCTGCAGGTTGTGTTGGCAGGGAGAGCCTAGCTTTGGTCTGGAGTTTGGCCTCAGCTCTTGCATCCACTAGGTGGTTAACTGAACAGCAAGCACATCTTGTGGTCAATGGGATGAAGAGAGTAATTAGAGGAAGAGAGGATGACCCTGCTCCTATCTTTGGCCCCAGGAGGGACTGGAGGTGGTGCCTGTAAATCATGTGCATGCTCTGGCTGAACTACACACCAACTCACATCATCTTTATTAACACTAGCACTCAATTTAAAGCAACAGTGCACACAGACTTGTAAAAAGCTTGCTGCAAAAGCACAAGCCACTTCTTAGATCTAAAAATGTCCCATGCAAGCAAAAGCAGAGAATGCCCAGGCCTGGGAGAGCCACTGCAGTGTGCCCCTGGGGGCAGAGGGACAGCTACACAAGGAGAGAAGTCTTCTCCTGGACAGATGGGTTAGTTGAGGAAGCTGAAAGCAGCGTCCTGGCTCCCAAGTTAGTTCCAGTTAGTGGCAGTTGGAGCAGTCCCCTCATCCCTAGGGCCACGTGTCCGTCCTGCCATTCCTGGCTGGCCAAGTGGAGGCTGAAGAGTCGGAGGGCCTGGCTCTCAGTGGAATTTGTACTTCCTAGCTGGTTTGAGGCTGATGTAGGTTCTTTTCATCTCCTCGCTCTCAGGCTTCTTGATGTCTTTGTACCTCTCTCCCTTTGTACTCACCACCTGGTTATCGATGTAGCGGATCAGCTTCTTGGGAGCCTGCAGAGGGAAAACATTAACACCAAGTGGATGAATGGCCATGCTGGTAGGGGAAGGGAGGGGATAAGCAGAAGCAGAGCTGTGCTCTTGGGGGCAGGTACGGGAAGCCTGGGGTGGGCTGTGTTACCCATCTGTTGTGTTGAGAATCTTGGCCAAAACTGGGAAGGAAGCTGCCTGATAGGGGGGCAGCAGAAGCCATGATAGTCAGGAGTGGCAGGAACTGACAGACCCTGCAGCACCTCAGCTAAGGTAATCTTTCCTCTTTTCTGATTAGAGGGCTGTGGGAATGGTCCTGCCTTTGGCCTGCCCCATCACCATTTGGACTTGCAGACTGATTTTTAAACCTTGTAGCCAATGGACATTCCAAATGCTGGTGAACTGGGACTGCTGCTCTTACCTCTTTGGGTGGAGCTGGCCGATGTGTTTTCTGGTCATCTGCACTATCCACCATCATGTATCTGAAAAACAAGAAACATGTGGTGAACACTGTAACAGGTACAGCATGGGGCTATTCACAGCCTCGGTCCTTTCTCCTCTGGCTGGTCTGTGGCTGTGCAATGTGTCCTACTTGCTTTGACTGCAGTTAGAAGCCCTTCATGTTCCCCTCTGGATGAAATAGGCAAGAACTGTGTCATCCATCTGGTGAGAATCCAGCAGGATTCTCCTGGAGTAGCACCCTTGGCCATAGGTGAAGGGTACTGAAAACTTGGGCTGTTGGAATGCCAGTGCCCCCTGCAGAACTGAGGGAGGTGCCAAGGTCTGGTGTGCTCTGCTGCTGGGGCAGCTGTGCTCCTTCTCAGCCCAAGGAGACACAGGTAAGACCACAGGACCAAGCTGGCTGCTTCTGCCCTGAAGAGATGGTGTTCCTTTCATGTTCCACCTGCTACTACTTGACTACAAAGCAGGTCTGTGCTGGAAGCAACTTCATAAAAGCATCACCTTATTCCCTGTGTGACTGAAATATCAGGGCCCAAGCATTTGCTTGCTGTACTGCTGATTTACTTACTACTCTTGAGACTTTGGTGCTGATTTAGCAGGCAGACAGCAGAGCTGACCATGACTCCTCCCTCAGTAGTTAGTACAGTTGCTCCTGTGTATCTTCAGCTATGATGACCTGCTCTCTGTACCTGTGCTTGAGCGATGTATTAAAATACAGGATGTTGCCAAAATGTCATTAAAGTGGAGTTCCCAGAAACATAACTAGCAGCTGGTGCTTTTTTGTTCCCTTGCATTGTCACTCTGGAACAAGCCTGCATACGAGATGGGCAAGGACAGGGATTGCCAGATCTGCCTGGATGCTGTTCTGCCTTGCCCTGTCTTCCCTAGTTCATCCACTGTTTGTTCTGTCACTTGATGCAAAGTGGTGGAAAAGATGTGGCTGGACAGACACGTGGCAGCTGCCTGCAGGAGGATACCCATGAAAGCTGAGATCTTAAAGCAGATCGATGAAACCACCATGTGGGTTCTTCTATTGAAAGTTAAATGCTTTTGGAAATGAATAAAGGCAAACCAATCTAAAACCACTTTCATTCCCAAGAAGCCCAAAGGGAGACTTTAGAGAGGTTCCTTTAAATGTATTGAATTCACACCTTCAGCAACTGAGATTTAATCTTCCCAGTGCTGTTTCACAGGCAGTCTCTTAAATAGATCTTTAGCCTTGTTTGGATTGTCTCCAAGGGTGGAGGTATGAATGAGTTGTAGTTCTACAAGTCACCGTGGGTTGTTACCTGAGCTGCAGCATGATGTTTGTGCCTTGAACCTTTAAACAGGACCTCAGCTGACGGTGCTGTGCCTTGCACCATACCTGTAGGAGGCTGAAACCTCACACATGGCCAGTGCTGTGACCCAGCTGGCACAGGTAACATGTTTCTGTGTCAGAGATCTAAAAGAAATCCAAATGTGTAGTGTTGGGTTTTTTTTTTGTCCTACCTGATTATATTTGTGTTCAGCTATGCTCAAATCAGCTTCATGGCATCCTTACTAAACGTTGTCCACCTTGAGACCACACAGTTATTCTGACCTTCCCCAAACTGCCACCTCTTCCCTTACACAGAGCAGAGCAGTTCTTTGCTGCTGGGTACTTACTTCTGTAGGATAACCTGTTTCAGTTCCTCGTGGTTGGGTGCTCTGCGGGGCCGTGCCAGGTCCTGGGAGGAGACAAGGTGGGAGTGTGAGCAGCACAACACATGGGGTGTACAGCTACCCCCCCTGCTAGTTTGGTGAGCCCAGCTGCTGGTGGAGCACTCCAGCCTGTGTGGACAGGGGGCACCAGCCCCACTGGGGTGCTGGCTTGGCTGTGGGCACAGCCTGTACCCAGAGAGCCAAGGGAGGGAGAGGGGTTGTTGTTCTGGGTGATCCTCCTGGCTCGCTGTGCAGAAAGTTCTTGCTTGCGGTCAAAGCTTTTTGCTGCAGGCAGCTGGGACACGTGTGTCCCTAAGCAATGCCCTGTTCCTTGGCCTGCTGCCACCCAGCTCAGAGTACAGTACCTTCACACTTGCACCTGCTGGGCCAATTTCCACCTTCTCCTCCACAATTAACTGCACTGCCTCCTCCAAGTTCCCCAAGGCCATGGCGAGTGCCTTCTCTGCCTGGCTCATGGTACAGGCCGGGAACATCTCCAGTAGCAGCTCTACCCCATCCTTCAAGTCATCACTTTCCTAGATGGAGCAGGAGACAAGAGGCAAGTTGGGGTTACAGTGAGAAGAGGGCTATTGAAGTGTGCCTTGTTGATTTTGCACTGTCAGGAAATTCAGTCTGCCCCTTGCCTCCCCAAAAGTGTGACTAAATCCCATTCCTGAAGCTACCAGGGGGTTGTATCTTTTCAAGGACAAAGCATCACTCTTCCTCAGTCTCCTCCCCCTGCATTTCAACTTTCTTTAATGTAGGGCTGCTGTGAATGGACACATCTTTGTGGCCACGCTGCATGTCTCCTTAGGAGTGAGCTTTCTGGACACTGTGGTGTGAATGCTTGAACTCAGCTCACCTTGTGAAGTTTTATGTGCTTTGATCAGAAGGAGAGGGACTGCAAAACAGTGACCTGTGGCTACATCAGAAGGAAGCACAGCAGCAGCATTCGCTAGAAGGCTGTGGACACAGCACAATTGCACTGCAGAGCAGGAAGAGATCAGTACTGGAGAAACAGCAAGCAGAGTGTGGGGGACCTGCCAGATGCTGCAATGCCTGTAGCATGGGTCATGCTGAATGGTGCTGCAGGATCAGGACCGCTGGGCCAACGACTCAGTGCTGTATAGTGTGGTAAGTGCACGGTGTAAATGTCATTGAGGGTGGGGCCAATGTCTTTGGGAGTGACATCCAGGTGTGACTGCTTCTTGAGCAGACACTGCATGACAGCTGGGGAGAGAAATGTTGGATCCAGCTCAGACTGTGCAGTGAGGAAAGGGAACAGGGTGAAGCAGCACGGAGCCTAGCTAGTGCTGCAGAGCTGTGCTCACGGTGTTGCTGTGGGATCTCTGAGGGCACTGGGACAGGCTCTCAACCATCACTCTGGCTCATCCTTTGCAGTGGCTGGAAAGGACGAGCCCGAGTGATGGCTCATACTCTTCTGTCAGCACCTAATTTTCTTCTTCCGCTTACTGACACAGTCTTGCTCAGGTCATACCATGGAGATCACAGACAGCAGGGATGCTGTGTCACAGCCTATGCTGTGGTTCCTTCCAGAACCAGAGAATGCCCTCAGGTGGTGCTGGCAGCCTAGCTCTGGGTGTCTGCCCCCAGTGCTCCTGCCCCTCTGCAGGGTGCTCATACCTGGGCACTGGCTCCATCTGTTGGAGTGCACAGCCTCTTCCCATTGCAGGCTCCAGCTCCAGGCTCCTGGCCCTTGGTCAGGTCTTCAGAAGGTGCTTCGCTCCCGCTTTCCACAGCCTTTTGGCCAGGTTTTTCTTAAAGACATAGCAATATCTCCTGAAGAACAGTCCCACTAATGCTAGAGCTCTGTTTTTCCTGTTGGCATTAGATCGCTAGTGCATCGTGTGCCAAAGCAAATCCCTTCTTAAGTTATAACACTGGGTAGGTAGCACTACCATCCTCCTGCCCTCAGCAGGGCCAGCTGCAGCTCTGTTCACACTGGCCTGCAGGAAGGCAGTGCTAGCACATGCTGGAGTGCCCAAGTGCTGCATTTCCAGGCCTTAGCAGGCATAGGCTACTTGCAAAGTCAATTCTACCTGTCAGCTTTTGGCCCTCTAGCACTTTGGCTGTGGATACTTATGGTATTTTTGTTACATTTCTAAGAATTCCCTGGTGTTTAACTTTGAATGAAGGTGTGGGTTTGATTTTAAATTTGTGAATACACTCTGGTAGTGCTCAGGCTGTATGTGAGCCAGCAGACCCTGTGGTCAGGTTACTCTGATGTATCTCTCTTTACAGGCTCTTTCTGTGTCACTGTAAGAAGAATCGTTTCACCTCTGTTCCATCCTCTCTAAAACTGGGATGGTGCTGTCCTTCCACACTGTGGCTACAACAGGATCCTCAAAGGGTAGGATGCAGGGGACCAGAGCAGAGCAGCAGATTTTGTCAAGTTCAAGAAAGCAGCAAGAAAGATAAAAGACAGGACTGTCTGTTCTACACTGTATAGCCTTTTGGCAAGACAGCAGTGATACTGCTAGATAAGAAAAACCCAGAGTGGTGTGTCCTGAAAGGTTTAATAGCCAGGCACTTCACCTGCCTGTTCTTCAGTGGGAATTTCTTTCAGGGCTGATTAATGTAACAATCCAGCTGACCTGTGAAAGATGAGGTCAGAAAAGGCCATTGGGATAGTACAGTCTTCTGCATCCTGTGTAGTGCAGGCCAGAGCATGTCACTGCTTTGCATCCAAGCCAGGGCTCATGGCTGAATGGGAAGTGAGCCCTGAGCATGCTCGAGTCTAGAAGTGATATACATGATCAGCTGGATTCTTTATTTGATGAGGCACTTGCCTTGGGCTGCCCAGTGGTAGTGCTGCTTAGGCAGATGGCTATCAGAGAGGCAGGCAGAAATCTCCACTTTCAGAAGTAGCCTACAGTACAATTTCAACAAGCAGCCCTCTGTCTCCTATTTCTTCCTTACCACTCTGGATTTGATCTTGAAAGAGGTGTTTGACAATCTGATCAAGTGTTTTTCACCCCAGTGTGTCTTGGACAGTATTCCATATGACTTCAAACCTCCCATGCGTTGACATCAAAAACCTGACTGAACATTAAAAAAAAAAACCAACCTTGTCAATCAGTTCAGGCTACTTTAGGAGATAGTAAATGGGGCAAACAAGATTGTATTTTATCCTGTGATGCTGCTCAACTCCAAGCACTAAAGCTGAAAATATGTCCAGAATATAACTTCTTGTGCTGAACCTGTCTAACTCACCTTTGTTACGAGCTTCACCAAGCCTTTCTGAGAGGGAGAACATCATTTCACAAACATCCCCACTGCAAGAGAGAGAAGCTGTATAATTAGCATGAGGAATAAAAGCAGTAGCCTGTCCTACTTGGCTACCCCTTTATATAAAGACAAGGCTTGATGGGAAGCCCAACAAAATAAACTGTTATTTCAGATAGCCAAGGGCCTACGTGCAGACTATTCAGGTAAAGACTGACTTAATCATAATGGCACAGGTGTGGTACTCCTACATCTTCAACAGGGTAAAACAAAGAATTTCTGGTCCTGAGGGGCGTGGGTGCACAGCACACACATATGAAGCAGTAACATTCACATACCTGTGGATTTCTGCAAAACCAGGGATATAGGCCTCCATCATTTCCACAAAGGTGTCCATGTCAAAAGTCTCCTCGGAGGACTCTGGTGAGCCCAGCTCTTCCAGGACACCCGTGATGTAAGAGAAGAAAACATCATCCATCCCACTAGAGACAGAGAGAACACAGGACGTGGCAGCAGGGTCAACAGGTCTATTTTTTCTCTCTCTCTCTCTCTCTCTCCAACCTCATTCTTCCAAACCTTGTGTCTTTCTAATAAGGTAGCAGAATGACCTATGGGCAGATCCCACCAGTAGAGCCAGGTAGCAAGTGGTCAGTGGTTGAGTGGGAAGCATTTACAGATAAAATACTACATGCTGTCCTACTTCCTGGGCAGCCCTGAATAGAAGTCCCTGCATGTGCCCAGGGGCTGGGCTATGCTCCCTGCAGGTGCTTCAGATGAGCTAATCCAAGTGCTCAAACCCTGACTTGAGCATATATTATATTATTATATGATATATAATTATATATATATTTTATAATAAATAAATATTCATTATATATAATCCTGAATTTTCTATGCTGACTGGTGTCTCAGGTGAGGTTGCCATATTCTGATAAAGTCCAATTCCTACAGTATGCAGTGTTCTCTACTTGCTGCTCTCCACACTTGTGCCACTGCTGCCACCAGCTCCTGTGTTCCAGCCTCAAGGTGACTCTATCTCTGCACGGAGGCAGAGTTCATAACAGGCAGAGCACTGATGTAGCATTATGCTGCTCAGAAAGCCCTTTGGGAGCACAGTGGAATGAAGGGAATCCCATATTCTAATGTGCATCACTGGACAGGAAATTAATCACCTTGCTCATCAAAGAAATGACATTGCTGGATTGTAATGCTAAATGGCAGTTGTTCAAGCATCCTGATCAAAGCCTTTGCAAATTATGTGCATCCTGGACCTGACTTAAGGAAAAGCAACACAAAGTACAGGAAAGCTACAGAGTTCAGTGTAATGTGTAGAGGGACAATTAATGCAGAGTTCCAGCTAGAACTATGATACTGGATCTTCCTCTCTCAACATACCTGAGGTCTGCTGCAGGGATGTGGGACTGGATGAAGTGTGTCAGTGTGTCTCGAATGATTCTTTCAAGCTCCATGTCTCTGTAAACCTTTTTCTCTAAAAAAGAGGAAAAAAATTGTAACTCCATGTCATTCCAAAGGCAAGAAGTGGATCAAATTATCAACAAGATGAAAGGGTAAGCATGGTAGAGGCAAGTGTGCTCTTCCCATCAAAACAATTCACAAACTCCTCCAATATGTCCTGTCATCCCTGGGTAACAGCAGGCAAAGATATCCATAAAAAGCAGCAGTATGAGGATCCATTGGAAACACCAGCCCAAAGCAGCTCAGAATCTTTTGCTTCTCCTGTTTGTGTTCATGCTGGCAGTCTGCAGCTGTACTGTACGTTTTCAATCTCCTCTTCAGGAAGCAAAGCTGGAAATGTCCTCAGATGTGTGCAGCTGCAGGGCCTCAGAGGCACCTCCTGAGGTCGAATGCTGTGCTGCCTGGTGAGGAAGCAGCAGGCAGTGGGTTTGCATGCTCACTGCAGAAAGGGGTGGACCTTCCAGAGCAGAGCATTTGCAGTGATGCTTGGAGTCTGGAAGGAGTAGGAGGAAGGGTAATGCCTCCTAAAGAACGGACAACCTAGAACATATTTTACAGGGAAATACCAAGCAGGGCACAGACAACTGGTCTGCCGGCCAAAATACCAAAGGTCTTAGGTCAGGCATGGACTGCCAGTGGAATCCTGCCCAAACAGGAGCCTGTTGTTGTGCTCAGTCAACGAGCCATTCTGCAGTCAATGCAGCTGCAACAAGGGGTGCTTGATAACCCAAAATTCAGGGACATTCTAAGAATCATAGAGCTCCTACAGAAGCCATGGCAGAAGGGAGCTGCCCACAGCCCTCCTTCAGCTATCAGTACTGTGTCTGTCCTGAATTGGGCTGAGCAAAGATGTTCCTTACTCGTTCCTTTCCCCTGGGGGTCTTTAAAACTGGTGGGTGGACAAACTCCTGGTGTAAGCACAGAATTCTTCCAAGGAAGGAAACTAGCCCTGCATATAGAGAAACTGATGTGGTCATTGGCCAGAAAGCTTCCAAAGGTCATGAGTGATACAGAAGCTCTATGAGCTTCTCATAGCTTTATGAGAATCATAGAGCTGCCTACAGCCCTCCTTCAGCTATCAGTACTGTGTCTGTCCTGAATTGGGCTGAGCAAAGATGTTCCTAACTCATTCCTTTCCCCTGGGGGTCTTTAAAACTGGTGGGTGGACAAACTCCTGGTGTAAGCACAGAATTCTTCCAAGGAAGGAAACTAGCCCTGCATATAGAGAAACTGATGTGGTCATTGGCCAGAAAGCTTCCAAAGGTCATGAGTGATCTGGAGAAGGGGGTTGAGTGCACCCTCTGTAAGTCTGCAGGCAACACCAAGTTGCAGGAACGTTCATCTGTGGGAGGTTAGGGAGGCTCTTCAGAGAGCTGCCTTCTCTTTCTGTCTTAGGCTAAAAAATTTCTTTGCCTCCTCTAATTTCGATTAGAAAATTCCTATTTCATAGCATTAGAGGAAAAAAGAGTCCAGACTTTTTCAGGTAGGAGCTCTCCACACAAACACCCAAAGTGAGCTCCTGAGCTGCTTTTATTTTTCAGCCTCACAAGGATCCTTTGCGTTTTTCTCACTTTTATGGATGTTGTGGCCTGAAAATGTGGAAGCTGGCTGTAAAAACACCCTCCCACTGCCTATTTGTTGTTTCTGTGCATTTTGTGTGTTCTCTGCTGGTGTGACAGAACCAAGTTTATCTTTGTCATCTCTGCAACATACCCAGAAAAAAAGGTGAGCTTTGTTCTATCCTCCTTGGACATCAAAAAGCCAATTATAAGATTTTGAATCTCACCATTGGCAAGGATACTGTCCTAAGCAGCACATTTTTCTCCCATTTTAAGCTGAAACTGCAAGTTCTGGCAACCACGAAGTGCCCTGAACTTGCAAGTACAAGAAAAGTAATTATCTTTTTTCCAGAAATCAAGGATGGTAAATCAACATACAGCAGTCAAAATGTTCTTACTATGCTCACTACTATCAAGAAGAATGCTTATTTCCTTCTTACTCAGTCTTCATGACACCCATGGAACTGGAAGTCTGAAACATTTTGTCCATTTCCATGGAAGAGGCTGATACTCTGGACAAGATAACTGTATAGTAACCAATAACATTTCCTGACAACCCAATTACCTGAACAACAGTGCACAGCTCACTATGTCAAAGGCACTTTTGTGAGGTCCATAAATTAGCTGCTAGTAATTTATTCTGATCAATAGAACAGGCAAAGTCACTCATCTCCTTCATCAAAAGCACTTGCAGGCAAGTGTCAGACTGAGACAAGACAAACACAGAAAAAAATAATTCAGCAACAGGAGTATCATAGCTCCAGCCAGTCACTAACTGGTCTTCAACCCATTCCCCAGTTCTGACAACCCCAAGAAACACTGCTGTGAAGCGTTTGGAAGTGTTCAGGTATTGAGAGGTTAGACCTGATGACCTTAAAAGGTCCCTTCTAACCCAAACAATTCTATGATTCTCCTGTGGAGTTACCATTCTGTATCTGAACAGAAGCTATTCTCTTGTGTCTGTGAGAGGAAAGAAGGCAGAAGGTTTTTAACCACTGGGTGCATATTCTCTTTGGCATCTCGGATAAATCTATCCACCAGCACACTTGGATTTAAAGTTTACATCCAGAGAAGGCAAGCTGCCCCCTTTAGACTGCCTTTGAAGAAATGAAAAGCCTTTAAATGACAAAACCACAGCCTTATACTGAAGGATAGAAAGCAGCTAGGTGAGCAAGTATTTCTGCAAGGGTCAGCCATCACCCTTTTTCACCTGAGGTCCCACCTCTGCTCCTGTAAAACTAGAGGCACCAGAAGAAACAAATGCACTTGCAGCTGATCATTCATTGCCATAGGGGAGAGATTTTATTCCCTGGTAAACTGTCCATACAAAACAAAACTCTGGGGGATGTGTAGTGCACAATGGTATTGGTTGAACGAGGCTTATGGAAGACAAGACCTGAAGGTCCTTTGACCCTTCAGATTTGGTGAGTATTTTCTTGAAATGGAGAGAGCTGATTAAAAACCTATGTACAAACATTTTAAAATGGATTCTTGAAGGAATAAGCTGACATTGCTGCATATTCCTCCCCAGACAGACAAGTTTAGAATTACTTAACCCAGGATGCCAGAACACCTTCTGCATTATGCCTTCAAATGCCACATATTTGTGTAGCAGCAACCTGCAATAGTTCCAGGAGAAATTTCCTAGAAGGGCTTATCCTATGGGCATAGTTTTGTGGAGGAGTGATTTATAATGCACAGAATGATCTAAAACCCAAAGGCAGGAGAAATCACTCTCCTGAGAGCTCAGTTTTACTGAAAAGGTGTTACTATCATTTTAAACTTCCAGTCATAATTGCAATGTGGATTTTAGGATCACTTCAGTAGCTGTCAGTTGATTCCAATGCATCTATGAAAGTCCTTCTGCATTTCTTGTCCTTATAATGGGAGCTCTGCTTAATGTATCACAGAGAATGTATTTTTCCAAACATATGGTCAAGAAATTATCTTCCTATTACTCTGCCCTCAGCTAAAGCCTCACAGTTTTTCACTGGCAGAACAAGAGACCTTCAACCCCTGGAAATCTCTGCCACTTAAACACTGGCATTTACTACTGAAGAGTGAGCAGTGGAGCACTGTAAGTTATGTCATTAAGACAGGCTTGGTTAGAAGTATCAGGAGTGCTTGCTTGGTCCACATAGCATCATGTGGCACACATACTTCCTCACCTCAGGCAGAGAAATGCAGTAGCAGCTCTCAAAGTGTGACAATTACTCATTTTCTGTACTAGATACTTTGGTAAGCAGCTCAGCTCAACAGAGATTTCCACCCTACCATCTCTCTTGAGAACTTAGTAAGAACTTAGTACCAACACTTTTGTATTTTCCCTTCATGTTAATGTAAAATTTGTTGTTTGGTGTGTTGTTTGTTTTTTTTTTTTGTAAAACAGCTGCAGGAATGATACTTCCCTAGAAGTACCATTATCCTTGTGGTGTCTGAAATATCTGCTTATGCTACAATCAAGAAAAGCTGTCTTCTTTTTGTACAATTCACATGAATCTGCCTTCCTTGAAAAAAACAAAGAGTGAAAATCTGAAACATTTGCATACAGCTGGATCATTTCCAAAGGCTCTTTCAACTCAAATTTCAGTAATCATTCTAAAATGGTCAATGTGATGGGATTGCAATGACTGATTGTGCCTTGGACTTTATATTAACAAGATCGACTTGAGGAGAGCAATTTAGGAAAATGTTTCTGAGCTAAGAGGAACTGCCATTTGGATGTACATCAACTTTTATGAGATCATAAATTTGCCTACCAATGACTTGAGGTTTCTGCAAGTGGAAAGAGGTGGGTGTTGTATGCCTTGGATGTTTCTCAGAACAGGTTAGAGAAAGTTTATGTAAATCTGATCTGGCTGAGAGAGAGACTAAAACACCTTGAGAAGGTTCCTTCAGCTCGTTTCAGTAATTATTCTTAAGTAACTAATGGGACAGGGATGGTTCACTGTGCTTTCTCCAAAAACCTGTTATCTCAAAGCACACAGAACATCTAGTGTGTGTGTGTACACGTGCCTGTGCTTGGGGAAGTGCAGATCCCTGAGATATAAGGAGCTCTCAGTGTAGCCTGTGACCTATGGCCTCTGAGGCCATCTCTCAAGAGCCAGATCTTCAGGACAGAGAGGGAGCTGTGGCTGTATTCCACTGAACTGCTTTACCTCCTGAAACTTTGC
The DNA here is from genome assembly GCF_000691845.1 of Merops nubicus. Classification (NCBI taxonomy): domain Eukaryota; kingdom Metazoa; phylum Chordata; class Aves; order Coraciiformes; family Meropidae; genus Merops; species Merops nubicus. The sequence goes on from NW_008598042.1 coordinate 15,364, forward strand.
TGCCTTAAAAGAAAACTTCACAGGCTGAGTAACACCTTACAGACATAATTTCAAGTGCTCACATTTTTTTTTGTTTTGCTTGCTAGGAATTCCCTGAAAAGACTTACACGGTGTGGTTGCTATGGGAAAGCAGGCTGAGGTCATTGTGCACAATAACACAATTAACTCCTTACTGCTCTAACATTAAAATAAAGCTTCTGTTAATAACTTAGTCCCACTAAATTACAGTAATAGAAGATAGTAATGCCAGTGGCCAGACTCTTTCCTCCCTGCCAAGATCTATGCTGGACAGCTGCAGCTGGGTGGTGTCCTGTTGACATGGGGCCCTTACCTGAGTAGGAGAGTTGCCTGTGCTAGGACCTCGGCTCACAGTCAGTGTTTATGGAGTCACTTCAGTGCTTGCAGAAGACTTGATGGCCCATCCTGCGACTGCTCAGCCCAGACCATGAATGAGGGAGTCCTTTATGGGAAAGGAAAGCTGAATTAGCTGGAGCCAGGGCACGACAGGATTGTCCCCTGTATATTGGTGTCTGTCACTGGTGACTGTTTCCCCATGACAAAGGGTCCAGCTTGATTGGTTGGAATAAGGTGCACTATGTAAAAGGCTAACTCGGACATGAGAAGAGTGTACTTGTTGCCCTTCAACTTTGCCACCATGTTGGGACGTTTTTAAACATCTAAAGCTTCTGTGGCAAGCCCTACAGCAGTCTCTGAACGTGGCCAACTGCACAAAAGCACTGGTGGCCTCATCGCCACCGCGAAGCAGGACTTGTCCCCGGTGGCTCTGGCGAGCCAGAGCAGGCGGCGAGCGCCTGGCCGCCCTGCTCCTGCTG
>NW_008598043.1:0-351 GCF_000691845.1 Merops nubicus
ACGCCCTCGCTTGATTGCCAGGGGAGGTGTGCGAGCACGCTGAGTGACCGCTGGCTTGTTTACACCTTGTTCAAACCAGGCACTGGGACTTTCGGCTCTGCCCTCCGCCCATGTCGCCTCAGCAGCCCGTCCAGCAGCTGTCAGCCCCCGAGAGCCGGCTAGCTGCCTTCTTTCCTTCAAAAAGCCCCCAAAAACCTCTCCTTGCCAGTCCCTTTTGCCATGAATTGTCTCCCCAGTGAGGGTCTACCTACACTGGAGCTGGTCTCCACGCCGAGTGAGTAGCTTGATCTAGTTTGAGATGTCCCTGCTTATGGCAGGGGGGGTTGCCACAAAATACCTTTGGGGGCGTCT
>NW_008598043.1:366-5850 GCF_000691845.1 Merops nubicus
AGCTCAAACATTCTATGATTCTATGATTCTATACACAATCCTTAAAAATCAAGATTTTGTTTCATATACACAAATATGTCATCCAAAAGAGTGATATCATTTGCTGCAATAAGAATGTCATCCATATAATGATAAATCAAGGCTGTTGAGTACCTAGAATGCACAGGTTTTAATGCAGAATGCACGACAAATTGACAAATAGTCGGGCTATTTTTTATTCCCTGTGGGAGGACAACCCATTGATAACATTCCATCGGAGCTGCATTGTTGATGGTACAATGTAGATGGTACCAAGAATGCAAACTATTTACTGTCCTCAGGGTTTAAATATATGGTGAAAATACAATCTTTTAGAGCAATAACATATATGTGCCATGACTCTGGAATCATGGTGGGTGAACCGACCCCTGGCTGCAGGGGACCCATAGGGGCCATTACTGCATTAATAGCTCTTAAGTCCTGCAGCAGCCTCCATTTCCGAGATTTTTTTGGTATTACAAGTATTGGTGTGTTCCAAGGACTGGTAGAGCGAACGATATGTCCTAAAGATACTTGCTCTGGGACCAGTTCATTAGCTTGTTCAAGCCTCTCACCGTGCAAGGGCCACTGATGAACCCAAACTGGTGTGTCTGTGAGCCAAGTCAGCTTGAGTCAAGGCTGCATATCAGCAGCCCTCATCAGAAATTCATTGTTAGAGACAGACCCCGTTGTTCTAAGAGATCTCGTCCCCACAGTGTGCAAGGAATTGAAAGCACGTAGGGTTTTAATGTGGCTATACGTCCCTCTGGGCCTTCGATTATCATAGTATTCATAGCTTGTTGCGGTGTTTGCTAGAGGACAAGTGATGAAGACCACGGAACGACCCCCGGAGCAAGCAACCGACCACCGTAACGACTGCAGCAATACCTTTAGGAAGCTAGACGGCGACATAGACCAAGAACTCACAAGCCAATACAACGGGCGGAAATACCACAATGACTCTGGGGAAAGGCGCTGAGCCCTCTGGGAAATATAGTCCAGTGTTCAAGCCCCAGAGACATGCATGTCAGGTGGAGCGATCCCCTGTGCGCCCAGCGCCACAACAAAGAACACCTGCTCAACAGTAAAAGTCCTTGCTATTGAGTTGACTTCCTTCGCCCAGCCTCTCTAAAGTTAATGGTAAAAGAAGCCTGCAAACTGTCTTCTTTTACAGATTTCCACAATTCCTTAATAACATCATACATCAAAACCACATACTCATCTGGTCTATTTGGTCTATAGACAGCTGGCATTGCTGTTTACATTTAAACGTGACCAGGTCGCAAAGCCTTGCGGTGGCAACGGGTGCAGGCGGAGCCGGCGGGAGTGATCCAGAAGCATAAGGAGGCAGTTGTGCCACAGAAGATCTCCGAGATAAGGCAGTTTTGCACGTCTCCTGCAGAATTTGATCAGCGGTCGGGGCTGCAGCTGCCATAGCGCAAGCAGGAATCAAAGGAGGGTATAAATCAGGTTCTGACTCCTGATCCACTAGTCCCATATCAAAAGAATCATCCTCTTCTTTGACATTAACACTCTTAGGCAGCTCCAATCTGCCAGCATCATTAGGCACAGTTTCATACAGTTTCTTCTTTTGGTTCACGTAATGTAAGCAAATCACTACCAGCAGCTGAAATGTCCATAGTAACCACCTGCTTGGCAGGGAGTAGTGTTCACAGGGCAGTGTAAAACACCCACCATGTAATAATTAATTCAGGATCAACAGAATGATTTAAAGTCCATTCTTCTTGCAAACACTTCCCTACTTGCTGCCAGACCTTTATTTCATACAATCCTGTGTCTGGATGCTCTGGGCAGTTATCTCATATCCAAACCAGTAGCTGTACCAGTTTCAAGGAGGCTAATTTAAAGCCCTGCTCCTTGGTAATGCGTAGCAATATTTCTTTATGCATCTGTTGCGACTTAGTTGCTGTTTGCCCCATGATAACAGGGTCAAACTGCTTCCCCAGCTGCTCACCGTTCTCATCCTGTGTGGATGGGTGATGAAAGACAGAGCTCCTTGTGGGAGGATCCTCAACGTTCAGCTTTCAGGGGGTACACCACCAGTTCTTTCCCACCAAGTTGCATTTCAAAAGTCCGATTCGGGCACCATTTGTGAAGTGTGAGGGCATGGACCCACAGATAGCAGAGCAGAGCAAGGGAATCATTTAAACAAAGCAAGTGAATCATCTAAGCAAAGCAAATTGTTTATTAAGCAGCAAACATACGCATTTATCCTGTTCAGATTGTGAGCGTACCGACATATAGCCAATCAGCAAAGAGCATGCCAGCATAGAGCCAATCAGCAAAAAGATCACGCGCTCTTCACGCGCTACCACATCTCAGTCAACAATATGTTTGGCAGTCAATTCCGTCTGCTTGCAGACTCTGTTTCTTATCAGCGAGTTCCTCCTATAGACAGCTGCATGTTCTCTTTGTTGTTTCTTGTTCTTTTCTCATACTGCACATCGAGCTTTTCCCAGGCCTTGTCTGCTAGATAATCCCACATACATACCCCCATTGGGCTGAACCTCACTTTAGTAAAGCAATTGCTACACCAGGATTTGATCAAGATTTTGGAAAAGGTCAAGGAAAATAGACAGAAAAGCTTGATAACTGTTCATCACAATGTGGAAGAAATACATGGTATTTTGGGAAAAGATGCAGAATGTAAATGGTGGGACACGTTTGTATGGTCACCTACTGCTACAGGTATCCTGAACAAGTTGTCACCCCATTGTCATTACCTTGATATTGGTTTTGATCAGTCTTGTTTTGTCAGCAATGCTGTATATCATAAATTGGAGAATGATAAATTGATTGATATGGTTGACATGTATAGTAAATGTGCATAATCTGGTTGATGTCCCATCCAACACAGTCATCCCGAAGTTTATTGACACAAAGCGGATTGTGTGGGTAAGTGAGATAAGATGAGAAGATTTTGATGCTTGTTTAAAACCTATTAATTTCCTTTGTAAACTGTTTGAAACAAATTTCATTATTTCTACATTGTTTGATTAATATTATTTTGATTTTGTCATTATCATTCTTTTCCTATTTATCTCTTCCTTTCTTTTTTCTCTTTCTGTCTCTCGCGTTCTGTCTCTTTTTGAATTATGCTACCACCATGCAATCCTGATGACAATGTTGAGACACAGGGTGGTGTAAGAGTTGGTCAGAAGAAGAGTATTGCCTCAACCTTGTCATCACAAACTTGGACAATAAGGTACCCCAAAAATTAGGCTAACATTTTGACAAGAGTCTGCAGCGGCCTACCTGAGATGCAGTTACTGATCCCAAGAATGGAATGCGGTTCCTATGGATACAAAGGTGCAGACATGCCGGGATGAGAACTGTGTGCCATGAAGTGTACCATGACTGTGCCATGAAGTGTACTGTACTGTACCGTTCTGCTCTACCTGGGGGAGCCAGATCTGCTAAGTTGAACTGCATAGCTATTGTCAAGAAAGATTGGTCACATAGACCATCTCAGCACTGATGAAGAAATGGTGAACTTTGCTCATTATAATATCATTATAATATGAAAACACACCTCCTGGTCAAAAGCTACCCATCTCTACCGCAGACCACACCTCAGACACTCCTCCCTGGGCATGTGTGGAAGCCTTGCTTGAGAAAGGCAGAGATTGGCAGGAGTCCATGGGACTGAGGAGGAGCAAGATGTATCACCTAGTATAAAGGATGGTTTCTTAGCAAACGAACTTTGGGAAGCTTTCCCCCACTGAGGATCACGATGATTGAAAAGACCAGCAAGATGCTGCCTGGACCTGGGACCATAGGGATGCCTTGGACCCGTGGTGGTAGTTATTACTCTTTTTCCCCTCTTTACGTTACCTTTCCTGTCACTCTTTTACATATCACATGCTGCTTTATGGGAAAAAAATGAAGTTCCACTGTTTAAATGAAGTAAAACCCCTCTTTGACTTCCTTTTGCACTTTGAGATAGCAGCAAATGAACCATCACACATCTGCTGAGTGGAGCAAACTGTGACAGATGTTTCCCCAGGGCCTGCTCCACAGCATCAGGGGTGATGGTGACATACTGCCATCAGGGGGCAGTTGAGTTTGATACTGGTTTTGTATATATTACATTTTATTATTTTTCTCATTAAAGCTGTTTTAATTTTCTTTTCTAATCTATAAGTCTCTCTCTCTTATTCACTTTCTCTTCCCCTTTGGTAGGGAGAGGGGTTAACAGAGAGTCCATTAGAGGTCTGGGGGCAGCCCTGACCCTAAACCATTACACCTGGTATTAATAACTCTCATCTGGTTTTGATTTTGTTTTATCAATTCTAATGCATAAAGATCTAGCCCAGCAGCCTCTCGAGCGTGGAGGGGGCCATTGCACCCGGGACAATTCCGCAGTAAGTCAGTTTCACTCGTTAAAGGCTGTATCTGTAAATTTGGCATAGTCATGCACATCAAGGGAGTCTCCATCTCCCCAGTAGGCCTAGGGTGAGGCTACATAGTGCATTTGTGAGATGAATTGTCCACCTGGACAGATTTCCATCTCCTAGCTTCCTTAACTGCTCCTTCAATAGCCCATTCATCTTTTCAGTCAATCCTGCAGCTTGTGGATAATATGGTATATGAAAAATCCCCTGAATGTTATGCTGCTCAGCATATTGTTGGACAGATTTCTTTTGAAAATGAGAACCATTATCATTTTGAATCTGTAATGGGGTGCCATTGTACAAGATCATTATATCTATGGTACAGATAGTACGATGGTGAGTAGCTTTTTTACAGGGATGAGAAATCAAATATCCAGAGTATGTGTCTACTGCTGTGCAAATGTATTTACAGCCTTGGTCCTGGGGGAAAGGTCCAATGTAATCCATCTGCCAGGCTTGTCCTGGAAATTTCCCTCTCCCCAGTTCTCCTCTCACAATATTTGGCACCGGATGTTTATGAGTGTGCTGGCACACAGGGCATCGGGCAAATATTGTTTTGAATAGATCAAGTGACATTACTATGCCACACTCTAAGGCCCACTTGTAAGTGGCCTTCTCCCCAAGATGCCCACAGTTTTGGTGTGCTCATTCCGCCAAGCCTTCATGGTCCTCCTCCTGAGGAAATTCCAATCCAGCTGGGGAAATCTTTGCCTGGTTACCTGTGACAGTTAAAAAGTTCTAGTAAACATATTACTATGGGCATCAACACGAACTACAGTCACCTTAGTTCTTTGAATTATTTCCCAAGTATCCTTCCAGAGTTCCTTTCCCCAGACCTCTTTGGAATAGATTTTCCAGTCCTTGGCTACCTATGTTGGCAGCCAAATAGCCAACTAATTAGCTACCTGAAGTACTGGGGTTAAAGCCCCAGCCCTGAATGGGAGTTGGCATATGGATGATACCCACAACCAGGACCCTCCTGATTGGTTTTCACCCAGAGAATGGCCAGCCTTGGGTGGGAAGTGATTAGGAGATCACCACCAGGGTCCCC
>NW_008598043.1:5912-7866 GCF_000691845.1 Merops nubicus
CTGGAACCATTTCTGAGGGTTTTGTATATTTTATCTTTTGTATTATTCCCCTAATCTTTGTATATAATATTTTCCTTACCTCCCTTTTTCGTTTTCTGTTCCTTGTTGAACAATATACTTCATTTTTTTTTAAAAGTGTCTCTCTCTCTCTCTCGAGGGGGGGGAGAGGCGAGTACATAGTTCTGTTCCGTGTGGGTCCTGCCCTGAACCCCTTTTTACACGGAACCAGGACAAGATGACACTCCCCCAAATCCTCTTGGTTTAAAGCCATATATGCTGTATATAACCGAGCATATTGGCTACTTCTCCCTTTTACTATTGTCTCTAAAAACTTCTCCAAGTGAGGGTGATAGGCTACCACCTTCCAAAATCTCTTTCCTCCTATATATTTAGCTGACATGTCCATAAACCATGCATGTTCCTTAATTAAGAGGCCTTATTGATCCAAGGTCTTTTCCCATCGCACAGGGGATTCCTATTCAACTACAGGATCACACTTTACCTCTTGATCCTTCATGGGGGCAGCAACCCCACCAGCTCCCACCTTAGATATGTCCTGAATGTACCAATTCCATTTTGCAATGCTTGATTCCTGAGCATACCCAATTCAGTGGGTTTTCAGAGAACTTTTAACCCACTGCATCATCGGGCTTAAGAGCCACTTTATGTCCTATTGTGAGCTCTTCTGTTTCCACAGATGCCCAGTAGCAGGCTAACAGCTGTTTCTAAAAGGTAGTATAGCTATTTCCTGACTGTAGCAACTTTCTTCCCCAACATCCTAAAGAGACTTTTTCTTTTCACCGTTTTTGCCAGAGGCTCCAATTAGCATAGGAGCCATTTAGAGATACATTCAACTCCACTTCTCCTTTTTGAATGGGCCATACATCTCAAGCCCTTTGAATAGCCTCTTTTGCTAATTCAAAGGCAGACTGCTGATCATTTCCCCATTCAAATTCATATTTTTTCCTGGTCACTTTATACAATGGGGCCAAAATCTGTCCTAAATGTGGAATGTGTTGTCTCCAAAAGCCGAACAGTCTGATGAATCTCTGTGCCTCTTTCTTATTTTGTGGTACCACAAGGTCCAGAATTTTCTGTTGGGCTTTAAGTAGTATCTCCTCATGTCCACAGTGCCTGTGGATTCCTAAAAAATTTACCACTTGAGATGGTCCCTGAATTTTAGTAGGATTAATTTCCCAACCTTTCTGTTTCACATGGTCCACAACCAATTCGAGTATCTGCTGTAATTCCTCTTCAATGCTCCCCTGAATCAGGATGTCATCTATATCATGTGCTATTTGCATATGAGGAGGCAGTTTTACTTCATCCAGATGCTCGGCCACTATTGGATGACAAATAGTTGGACTATGCACCCATCCCTGAGGCAGCCTGGTAAAGGTGTACTGCCGCCCCTGTCGCGTAAAGGCACATTGATCCAAATGTTCCTCTGCAATTGGGATAGTAAAAAATGCATTAGCCAAATCAATCACAGCATAGTTTGCTATCTATCTAAACTATCTCTTCATACTTTGCTTCTCCCTGTTTGTCTGCACTGACATATATCATACTGTTCTGAAACGGAGAAATTCACTCAACAGCAAAAACAGTTCCTGTTAAGCAGGTATTCTTTATTGCAGTGCTGGACTCACAGGGGATCGCTCAGCCTAACATGCGCACCTCTGAAAGATAAAAACTAAACTTTTACGCAAATTATACATACATATTCATGACAATTCACAGAGAGCTCAACCCCCTTTCCCCGGAGTTCTTATAATATCTCCCCAGCGTATCACCTTGTGATGTCTCGGTATCTGCTGCCATCCAGCGTCCTAAAGTTATTACTGCAGTTGCTCCAGTGGCCATTTACTTCATCAGGTGGTCGTTTGTCTTCTTCATCATGGTGGTAGCTAGTTGACCTCTTTTCGTTTGCACATGCTCACTTTGATTTGGCTTG
>NW_008598044.1:0-10070 GCF_000691845.1 Merops nubicus
ACAACAGCCCTGGCCCTGCCCAACCGGAACACCCACGGTACAGCTGGGTGCCCAGTCCTGAGCTTAAATGAGCCCCCAGGCTCATCTGTGTGCGTGCAGGTCACAGGTTAGGATTGTCAGTGTGACTAAGGTCTGTCAGTGCCCTCAAAGCTCTAAGATATGCTGTCCAAAATCCCACCAGATCACTTGTTCGTACTGAATACATGAATACCTGAAATATCTGATGGATCTGTATTTAAATTAACATTTTTTAGCAGGTGAGACATTACTCCAGCTTTACAAAATACACGTAGCTATTATTCACTTACTAAACTATTCATGGTGACAAAAATACTTAAACATATTAGTACACTAAGTCAAGAAAAATCAGAGAATAATACTTTTATAAACAACATATGATATGTTGGACCATAAATATCAAGTCCATAACTATAAATAGTAGTGTAGTGAAAATGCAATGTACAGAACTTCAAATCCTCTTAATAATGCAGTAGCTTTCTTACCAACATGTCAAGAAGAACCACAAATCAAACTCTCTCTAAAAATGTTATGAGCTAAGAAATTGTGGAATTAAAAGTATATGCTCTATACTCGGCTGTTTATTCACTTCCATCTTATTATACTCAGTCATAGCTCTGCCCTTTATGAAGCAGTCTGGGAAGAGAAGATGTGGTTCACTCTTGACTATCAAGAATAGAGTGCATTTCTCAGATGGAGTACATAATAAATGGATGTATTATAGATGGTTGTGACCATCTATAGCAATATTAATCTGTGGGCAGATAACTCAAACCACATTAAGATCTCCAAAAGTAGCATTTCTGCTAACAGCACTAAGTGAATGAAAAAAAAAGTAATGAAAAATGTTTCTGTTCTGAAAAGCACTGTTTATGTAGTCCATCTGTAGCATCTCCCAGTCACCTAGCAACATCTCTGCTGGAAGCTGAATGTGGCTGTAATAGTGTGCTCATGTATATTTGCAAATAAAAGTGAGGAACTGCCTTTTCCTCCATTTTTTCTTCAATGTATGACTGGCAAGGTGGAAATCAGTTTTTCGAGAAGGTATATTTTTTGTGACAATCTCCAATTGTTAAGTATTGCTGACCAATATTAGAAGATATTTTGGTATGCTGTTTCAACTAGAGTTACACTCTAAAATTGGCTTATTCTTACACAAAGAAGAGACACAAGTGAAGCAAAGTTGAGATAAATCCCCCCCGCAAACCCAAACCCTAACCCAAACCCAAGCAGTTGTTAAAAATATGATGTTTTCCAAGCTATGCTTATTTCTAAAGGTCATCTTGTATTTACATATTCTTTTATTTAATTACCTGGGCCATTACTGCTCAGGTCTCATAAAATGTAATATAGTATTTGTAAGGAAAATTGTAAAAGTATGTTTGTTTAAAGCACCTTAAAAATCTGAAAAAAGTTGTGAGGATATGTACTTTTGGGGATTTTCCTATAACTTTATTGAAAACTGTTTTCACAAAAAAAAAGTGCTAGTGAACAATATATTTTGGAAATAAGTAAATGAGAATAAGATGATTTTTCATACTTTTTATTAGAGCAGTATTACTGCTGAAAGCTCAAAACTGTGCTCCAGGAATCAAATCTATTACCATTTTTACAGCTATATGACCTTATGAATAAATTAACTTACATGAAATTTTGAAAACTTCCTGTAATAAAAAAGAATATGTCATTTTTGAAAGTGGTAAAGATGAATGTAAGTCCTTAACATTACACATCAACCTAATTCTTTCATAGATGGACATGAATTCTCCAGAGCACCATCTTAAAACCAATCTGTAATTAACAGAATTCTACTTTATTAAACAGATCATTGCATTTATTGGGCACCAGTGCAAAAAGCCACAGAAAAGCAAACTATTATTATTTATATGTCAGTAATAAAACAGAGATCACTTTCTCTAAGACTTGTGTCTGTTCTGATAAAGAACAAAAACATGTTTCTCAAAAACTTCATCCAAATCCCTAGAACTTTGGTGGCTACAGCAACTTCATTTTTGAATTCTTTTTTCATTTTTTTGTTTGTTTGTTTGGGGCTTTTTTTAGTATTCCAACAGATATTTTAGCTTTTTATTGGTTTACTGCAAAAGAAGTTAATTTTCTCAAAGCAAAGAAAAATCTAGATTTCTAATCTAGATAGCAAAAAAACTGAAAATAATTAAGTCATTGAAAATTTTGAGAATAATTTCTTAACCAATTATGCTAAAGTTGACATTCTTAAGTCTTAAGCATGAACTTGACATAAGTCTTCTCCAAGCATTCCTGTTTTTCAAAATGGAGTTTAAAATGTATCCTGAAGTTACAGAGCAAGTGTCTTACTATCAGTGAAAGGTACTGGAATTAGAGAGTTTGTTTTATTTATTATTTGAATTTCATTCAGTTAAGGACTGTAGAAAATTCTTAGTTTGAAAGCTGTTTGCTCTCTATTCAGCAAGCTGTCTGACACTAACTGACTAGAGTCTATAGCATTGATTCATTTTACTCCACTGCATTTTTAGTGTTAGCTACTGAAAAGATATGTCTTCAGATTTACTTTAAAAAGAATAGATCACTGATTTATGCTCGTAGAATCAAAATTTTCTATATGCATATTTCAGGTATGCTTATTTCAAGTGCTTACAGCACAAATGGAGTTGCAGTTTTGAGATATATCTCTTTGCTCATAGAACTGGAAGGATCCAACGAAATTTTTCAACACAGATTTTGCACACAGAAATAAAAGCTAAATGAAAACTTCTTTGTAAATAAGATGCAAAATTCTCCAACATAACCAACAAAATCTCAGCTTCAAACATCTGTGGACATCAGTTATTACACACACTGTTGTCAGAATTTTCAGTTTTCAATTAACTTTACAATAGACAATTAATTACATCATATTGTTTTATGCTTTCATTCATGCTGCATTGTTCATACAACACAGTATCATGGGCACAATGGGGCAAAGATTTAGTATCTTTATGTTAATAAAACTGTAAAAAATAAAACATTCTCCCTCTTAATCTTTGGAGATTTCATTTATCAGAGGAAGATGTCAGTTTACAAGAGGAAAACCCAGATAATGTCAAAAAATGCTGGGAGAAATCTCAGATGACATTAAGTGGATTTGAATATATTCTTAACTCTTGTAACAAGGAAGTGCTGTCAGCTTTGTGTCTTAAAGTTTCTGGGCTCAATCCTGCTTCTGTAGGATATATAGATTTGATCAGTACAATCCTCAGTTACAAACTGGGAAAAGTCACTCCTGTGGCTCCTATAGAAACTGCTTGTTGTGAACAATATGCTAAACAGATATGATGCAGTTCTTCTGCTTTCCTCCTCTGCAGCTGCACAGTTTGTAGCAGTTATCACTGCATCTGCAAGAAAGGTGACTGAGAGGAGAGAAAAAATGAAGAAAAAAGAAAAATCCTGAAATGAAAAAGTTATTATTACTCACAGATTGCAGAATGCTCATTGCTCAGCTGTTGCTGGTTAAGGTAGAATTTCTCCTCTTAAAATAAGACACCATCCCTTCCTTCATTGCTGGGATTATTTTCAAAGAAGGATAAAGTGATTGTCTGATTGGCTTATTTTTTTTCTCTACACCCTGTCAGAAAAACAAAATCATAAATATGTAATATTGAACCCCCTTAGCAGGTTACAGTGATACTGAATATGGACATAATCAGAGTTTACTTGCCTGGGCATATTCTAGCACATATATGTATTCACATACAGTCCATACAGATATGTGCATAGATACAAAAAGACAGAGATGATTTAAAAGTAGAAATCCCAGAAAACAGTGGTGGCATGCCCACTTAGTGTGAACATAAAGAGTGAACCAACTGTTATTGCACCCACCAAACTCTCAGGTGCAACAGCACACAAAAATACTTACATCCATCCATTGTGATGGAAAAAAAAATGATTTTGCTAAGAAAAAAAGCATATATTTTCTTCATTTTTAAAAACTGAGTCTTTTAAAAAGTTTTTCAAAAGGATTGAACTATTAATCTTAAAAATCTCATCAGAGAATCAAAGACATATGAATAAATTTTAAAAGTATCCAGGTGTGACTAGTGCAAATATTAAAAAAATAATGTAATGTTTAAAAAATTGTATATTTATGGTGAAATCCAAATAGATTTTTTTTGGGCCATTTTCCCTGTCTAAGGCATAATATTAAAAAAAAAAAAAAAAAAAAAAAAAAAAGAGTAAATCTGTAGGTGGTTTAAATCTGTAATAAAGACACCATTCTACATTGGCAACATAATACAATGTTAATACAATTCCTATATTACTAGGGACAGACTCATATCTATTTAGCAAGTGTAAAGAACTAGTCTGCATATGGCAGGTCAGACAGGAGTCTGTGGAGGGCCTGGATTTGCAGGAACAGCAGCCAGAACTGTATAGAGGTACTAACGTCACTGAACCATGTTTACTGTGATAGAATAAAGACAACAGAAGAAAAGGTACAGTTGGGCAATTTACTTGAAAATAGTGGAATCTTTGCAACACTCAACATATTGCAGATTACATTTTACATTTTCCAGAATTGTACTGTGGCATTTCTACTACCTTGCTATTTTTATTGTTCGGCTTTTGTGTGCTTGCAGCACCGTGATTTATTATCTGCTATTGGTTGTTCTGCAAAGTAATTTTCAAACCATTTAATTTCCTTCATTAGCTCTTCCACTTGTTTCTCTCCTTCACCCTTAATCTCCCTCACTAACCTTTCCTTTCAATTTCCTTTTGCTCTTTAAACACTGTTTCCAAAATGTGTCCTCTATAGTTTTAAGAGCAAAACCCCCAGGCATTCACCTTTCCATTCTACAGTAAAATTCCACTTGCAAAGAGTGTAACTATCTCAGCATGTTATTAGGCAGTGTTGAGAAAAGAAATACTGCAGTGCTAAATGGAGTCATTAAAATGCCTAGAGACAACAATGAGTGCTTGAGGATGCTGGAGTTTGCTATTTGCTAGTCGAGTAGCTACATTAGTGCCATCTTTCTTTTCTGGAGTAGACAAAAAGAAAATATTCAGTATTTGCCTATTTTCATTCTCCACAATTGCACTGCTTGTACCTTAATTTCATGCTCCTTCTGCAGCTTCATGCCCACTGCTAGAAAACTGCAAGGTCTGGTTCCCTATCCCTTTAAGTCGATCGGAGTTTTATCATCAACTTCGATGAGCTGTGTGTATCAGGCTCTTGGAGAAGGGAGTGGATCTCCACCGAGTAAAATGCTCTTTGTCTCAATGAGTCTTAAGTGCACCAAGCCTGTGTCTGCTTGCCCAGGGCCCTGTTACAGAGATATCCTATGTGTATCCAAATAGGCCAGTCTGAGTACCAACCTAAGAATAAGTGCATTAGGACAGTACTCAACACAGGCTTAGTTGGCCCTGGTGAGAAATGGGATATTTTATCTTGAGGCACGTAGGGTACTTCTTCAACTGCACTGCTTCCAGAAATTTGTTCTGTTCTTTCAGAGCTGTGTCCTGTATCACGGCGCCCTATTGCCCCATGGAGATACTTGCCTGTCGTAAAATTAACAGCACTCTTACTGGGTTCAAAGTGGTGTATCTCTTCCAGTGGAATATTTTAGAGTCTTCTACTGAAAATGAGGGGTTTGGTTTCAGTTTTGGGTTTTTTTTTGATGATGGTTCATATGTAAACATCATATGCAGTGCGTTACTTTTTTGGGCAACTTAATATCTAAGAAACAACACAAGGAACACATGGGCCTTGTCCTTGTTTTCTCCCAGTGTTATAAAATTTAGAGGAATCAAAGGAATTTCAGATTAAGTTTCATTCCCAGGTCTTCAAAAAATTCCTTGAAAGCTGTTGGTTAAGCAGAAGCAGCAATCAGGTACATGAAGTAGGGGAAATGTATATAGGGAAAAAAAGATGGAATGAATGAAAAAAGTTGAGTATTTTTTTAACATAAAACTCTCAGTTATGTACTGAAATCAACATGGAGTACACATTTGTGCAAGCCTAAGAATGAAAAAAAAAAAAAAAAAGTCAGAATTCAGGTCACTGAATGTCCCAATTGCTGATTTCATCCTCCTATCTCCATCTCTTACTGGACAATCATTTTAACCTTCCTGTCACGCCATTTAGTCCAATTTACAGTATACTAACTGACAGAATTATACAGCATAACCTTAAGCATGGAATTGTTAAGAGAGTTGCTATGTCCTGTCATTAAGTTATCTGCTGTTGGGAGAGCTACTATTCATTGAGCCAGACTGGACAAAACAAAAAGACTAATAATAGTTCCATCCGTCATGAAATTAGGGAAAAATTTGCCACATTAGAGGAATCACATGAAAAGCATTAATATATTTGTTTGTCTATGAAGCCTTAGTGAGTAAGTAGGACTGTAGATGTAACTTCCTTAGATGACTGATGATTATCAAAGTTAAATTGTTGATGTTGTGCTTATTGGATTCTAACCTCAGATTTTATGTTCAGCACCATTTTAAAGATTAAATGTCATCTTTTCTGGCTCATGTTCTGCAGTATATAACCGAAGATGGTTTTTTGCATAATGACCGCACTTTCTGCTGAGTTGTGCAGGTTTTCTTTGGTAGTTTTACTAAAATTATACTTTCTTTTTTAGGAAAATGGCATGCAGAGCATTGACACATTTATCCCTTGCACTTTTTTTAAAATGTTGATGCTGGAATGCTTAAATTGGTTTACATCTTGTGTAACTCCCAAACTGGTCCCTCTGTATAGCATTTTCTATCCATAGATCAAAAAGTCTAAAACTCAGAAGAGAAAGCACAAGGTCTATGTTACTCAAGAATCAAATTACACAGTTTTTGACCATTTTTTTCAAGTAATGTGAGATTTTTTTATTACATAAGAATGGTTTTTTTATGGTTTTTTTTTAAGCATACTCGGAGCTGGTAGCCATGCACAGTTGAGCTGAAATTCATCTAGCCTAACTTCAGACATCTACAGTTATATGTGCATAAGTCACAGCTACTCAGCTTAGGTGTCTTCTGTCAATCAGATGACAACTTTTCCCCCTTTGAAGGTGCCTATTCATCTGCATTGGCTATGAAGCATACAGATAAATTCTACCTCTGCAGTCAGTGATGAGTCCTGAGCATGATCCACATAAAGTAGCCATTGACAAATCTATTTGCCTTCTGGATATCTCCTGTCTGGGGTGGGGGGCACTTCAGCCCTTTATGTTGCATACATAAAGAATAACAGCAACATCTTAAAAAATCAGATGAAGCTGACCTGTTTTGAGCAAAGACTTGCACACATGCAAAGTAAATAAGAATACAAAGTGTTAATAATTTCCTTTGGATTCGCTGCCTTTTTCATCTGCACTTAGCCTTTCATTCACCTGTTTTCCTACTCAATACTTTCAATTGTGGATAATTAAGTAAGATCAAATCTTGTAGTTTTTTAAAATCTGTTTTACCGTAATATGTTTAAAGAAAAAAATATCTAAAACAAAATCCAGTACTAACTTTTCAATTTCTATTTTTGCTTCCTAGCTTATTCCATTTGTTCTTAGGAAAATTAAAACTTCTGGCAAATGAGGAATACTCATGATTTCCCTGTGCCCACCAAAACTGTGATGATTAGTCATCACACACTGTCATTCCCTGACCTGATGCAAATACGTTAAAAAAACTCTGAAGGTTAGATGTAGCCTGAAGCAAAAGGAATAAGTTGTGTTATTACTGATTTACTGTGTATATAAAAGTCCCCTCCCTGCTTGTTTTCCTTCACCTGTATCCTCAGTGCTACATAATCCAAGGAAAAAAAAAAAAACAAAAACAACCCCATTTTTTTTAAGGTAAATCCTGTGCCAGTCACCCTCACAATGAAAAAGTGCTTCTTAATGTTCAAACGGAACCTCTTGTATTTCAGTCTGTGTCCATTGCCTCTGATCCCTGCCACTGGCCATTACTGAAAAGAACCTGGCTCCTTCCTCTTTGCACTGTCCCTCCTGGTGTGTATATACTTCGACAAGATCCCCTCACTGAGCCTTCTGTACAGTGAAAAGTCACAGGTCTCTCAGCCCTCCATCCATGAGAGGTAAACTATCCCTTTAAACAGCTTTGTGACCCTTTGGTTGATTCTTTGGCTGACAGTTATTCCTGTGTCCCTTTTGTACTGATGAGTCCAGAACTGGACATAGTACTCCAGGTGTGGCTTCACCAGTGTAATGCATAAATGAGTAAATAAATGTAATGAGTAAATGGAAACAATCACCTCCTGTTGGTGATACTTCTTGGTGAGCATGTTATTCAGCAGAATATCCATCACGTAGAGAAGAAATCCATGAATGCAAACTAGGAACCTCCTGTATTTCTTATGTCCTGTGGTGTTGTCCCTCCAGCAGATGTCAGGGTGCTGGAAGGTCCCCATGAGGACCACGGCCTGCAAATGTGGGGCTGCTCCTACCTGTCTATAGAAGGTCTGATCCACTTGGTCTTCTTGGTCAGGTGGCCTATAGAAGACACCTATTATAACATCATTTTCACTTGTCTTCTTTTTAACTCTAATCAATAAGGTCTTATTTGGCTTCTCATCCATTCCCAGGCACAGCACCATGCACTCCAGCTGCTCTTTCACATGAAAAGCAGCTCTCTCTCCTCATCTTCCCAAGCTGCCCTTCCTAAATAGCATTCATACCTCCATTGCAGCACTCTGGTCATGCAAACCATCCCACCACATCTCTATGATCCCAACGGGATTGTAGCTCTGCAACTGCACACCAATCTCTGACTGTCTTGTTTATTCCCCACACCACATACATCACAGTGAGTTGATCTTAGCTTATAAGAAAGCAGCCAATTCTGTATTAACATAAGTAAAAGATGGAGAGAAACCTAATGAGGTTCAGCAAAGGCAAGTGTAAGGACCTGCACCTAGGGAGGAGTCATCCCATGCACCAGTACACGTTAGGGAAGTTCTCCTTCCCCTCTACTCTGCCCTAGTGAGGCCACAGCTGCAGTACTGTGCCTAGTTCTGGGCTTGCCGGTTCAAGAGAGACAGGGAACTGCTGCAGAGAGTCCAGAGGAGGGGTACAAAGATGACTAGGGGACTGGAACATCTCTCCTATGAGGAAAGGCTGAGACCTGGGAATGTTTAGCACAGAGAAGACAGAGAGGGGATCTTATCAATGCTTATCAATATCTAAAGAGCAGGTGTCAAGATGATGGGGCCAGACTTTTTTCAGTGGTGCCCAGCAGGAAGTTCCACCTGAACATGAGGAAAAGCTCCTTTATGTGAGGGTGACAGACCACTGGAACAGGTTGCCCAGAGAGTTTGTGGAGTCTCTCTCTCTGGTGATATTCAAAACTTGCCTGGAAGCGATCCTATGCAGCCTGCCCTAGGTGAGCCTGCTTTGGCAGGGGGATTGGACTAGAGGATCTTCAGAGGTCCCTTCCAAACCCTAACATTCTGTGATTCTGTGACAATAATTTCTTGGCAGCTTAAGGAAAACAAACATAAAGTTTATAAATACCTCTTCAGAAAACAAACACCACCCACTCTCCAAATCTGTGTTAGTATCTAACCAGTGAAACTCTGTGACATAGTAATGATAATCTATGGAAAATAGAAACACTGCCACTGAACTGAGCTAGCACAAATGAAAAGCATTCAGGATTTTGAAGGGTTTATGTATCATTGAAATTCCATTCATGAGCATTAACTGTCACAAGGACTGTTGTGAAGAGATCTTGCAGATAGTTGCAAATATTATTCAATATCTACATGTATCTGACAAACATCAAGCCAGAATTTTGAACCTATTTTGCTATTATTTTTTAAAGTCTGGTAATACAGCTTAGCATTATTCCCTTCATTGTTAGATAAGGAAATATTCAATTTTGCTTTTAATAGGGCAGTATGACCTTCCCAGAAGCAAATTCCAAATAAATTCAGCTATCTTTACCCCAGATTTATAGTGGGGTAAAAGAATACAGGTGTGCATTTGTCCCAGTTTAACCAATAACTTAAAGTTTGCATTAAACTTTTGTGTCGTGTCTGGCTGAGCTGATTTCCCATTTGC
>NW_008598045.1:0-11363 GCF_000691845.1 Merops nubicus
TCTATGTAATCCAGGAACCTCCTGGATGGCTGCTGCCTGGCTGTGTTGTCTCTCCAGCAGATGTCAGGGTGGTTGAAATCCCCCATGAGGACCAGGGCTTGTGACTGTGAAGCTGCTTCTCTTTGCCTGTGGAGGGCCTCATCTGCTTGGTTCTGCTGCTCGGGTGGCCTGTAGCAGACCCCTACAGTAACATCACCCTCCCCTGTCTTGCCTTTAATTTTAATCCATACACTCTCAGCCAGCTCATCCTCCTTCCCCAGGTGGAGCTCCACTGGTTCCAGCTGCTCCCTGGTACAGAGGGCAATGCCTCCTCCTCTCCTTCCCTGCCTGTCCTTCCTAAAGAGCCTGTACCCGTCTATCCCTGCATTCCAGCCGTGGGAATGATCCCACCAGGTTTCAGTAACAGCCACTCTGTCCTGGCATCCCAGCAGCACAGTGGCCCTTAGTTCATCCTGTTTGTTGCCCAGGCTGCGTGCATTGGCACAGAGGCACTTCAGCTGGGCTGGCTGTGTTATCCTCCTGTGGCAATTCTCCTGGATTTCCTTGGAGTGCCCTGATGCATCACCCCTGGCCTGTCTCAGGGCAGCAAGTTGAAAGCCCTTCCTAGCTCTCCATCTCTCTGGCTCTGCTGAGCTGCCCCACTGATTGTCACCAGCCAGCAGGAGACTATTAAACCCTCCCCCCTTCGAATCTAGTTTAAAGCCCTATCAAAGAATTGTACAAAAAAGCCCTTATGTTTAAACATGAAGGATCATTGCTTCCAGTAATTAAGCAGAGATTCCTCCAGGATAGAATTGTATATGTTGTTGTTTTTACTAATTAGAATTTTGTTAAGAGAGCACTAGGCTCTAATTTACCACAGATACTCTATTAAGCCTGAGCATAAACAAACACTTTAACTTGGATTCTAATTACTCTTTTCCTCATGCAAATTATGTTTCTTTTGAGTGATATTACTGTACTATTGAAAGTTATCTATGGCAGATCTATTGTTTTTATTGAGATTAACACGTCTTAAAGAAAGCTGTCTCAGACCTACTCTTCATTCAGACACTGCAGGACACAAACACCTATCATGCCTGTTTCCCTGAGTCCAGAACCAATGGTGACTCTTAGCAGCTTCTTTACCTTTCTCTTAAGACAATTTAACAGAAGTACGTCTATTTACATAAACTTGTAAAGTGGTATTTACTGAAATCATTGCAGAATTTATGAGCTACAACTACAAGATTTATAAATTTCATCTTGTTAATTCTCTGTAGTATTTCAACAACTGGTAATGAGCTGACTCTTACAGAGAAGAAAGGGTATTTTTACCTGTAAGACTGGGACATACCTCAGGAGGTCACGTAGTTCACTACCCATCTCAAGGCAGGAATTACTGTAGCTAGACTATTACCTCATAGTGGCTTTTTCTATCATGTCTTACAGAATAATACAGACCTAAAACTGTGCAGGTAATCTACTCGAATACTTCACTACCTTTAATAGCATTAGAGTTTTACACACTAATATAAGTGCAATTTAAAATCAATGCTGCTTGCCCTGTCTTTCACATGGATGGAAAATAGAGTATGGTTTTCCTCTCTGTGGTAGTTTATCTATTTTAAAATTGTCATCTTGTTCTATTTTCCTTTCTTTCCCTGTCTTCTCAGACTAAAGATCTTTACTATTTAATATTTGCTGAACTTGTAATCACTTTTTTTTTTTCTTAAGACTATCATCAGTTATTCTACACATTTAATTAAGTAGAACACTTTGACCAGGAAACATTTGAACTTGAACCTTGCCAGTAACAAATGAAGAAGACGTATTTCTTATTTTGAAGGTTCTTCTCCTTTTTTTTTTTCTTTTTTTTTAGTTAAAACAAAATTACTGTCGTGTAATCCAATGCCTTGTAGTCAAATTTACCCTGAAATAATTTTATTACACAACTTTTACTTCTGCTTTTCCAATTTCTGAGTGAATTCAAAAAGGCTGAAATACTAGTGGGGTATTCAAAAGCTCTTAATCTAAATGCTACTGAATACATCAAACCACTTTTAAAATCCAGGTGAGGGCCAGGTGTTTTGCAAATATTTCAGTGCTTAAAGATATACTAGATGACTGGTCAGATTTCCTAAAATCACGGAGACAGTGCTGTTGCAGGTCCTTGAATTTCTTGGAGGATTTGGATGTAGCTGGCTAATTCTCACTGCTATCTGCATTAAATAAGTATCTAAGTGTTCTTACCAAAAGCTATCTGCATCTCATCAACAAAAAGCCACCTTAGTCTGTAATCTGTCCAATTCACTCAGCCCTTGATTCTGAAAATATCCATACCACTACTTACCTTTGCAACAGGAAGTAATCCTAGTGAAGAAAGTAAAGATACAACATTAAATATGGCATTTGGAGGGAGACAGTTTCAGGCCACACTCCAGCACCTGCCTCCTCCAGGAGCTGCAATAAAGAAAAGGGAACATCATTCTCTTATTCTTTCTTTTAAAAGGTGTTCAAGCAGGAAATAAAATTGACACATAGAGGTCAGAATAAAATGCAGTCCCCTATTTTCTCTGCCCCTCAGAACCAAAAGTTACATCATTTTAATCGCAAGCACTTACAGCCCAGACATTAGAAGGGGAAATTAGTTCATGACTTCTCTGACAAATCATCAAAATCCAATTGATAATCCACACACTATCAGTGCATGGTCAGTATATATTACATATGTCAGAGCATATGTTGGATACACAGGTTATATGGAAAGATTTTTTTACCTTTAGGACTTATAATCAAAGATTTACATCTATTATCTAACTTAAGCATGATGATGTAAATCAGAACTCTGACCAAGACAAAGGACTTTTCTGTGTTTTTACATTTTTCTAGGGAAGCTATAAAACCATGCAAAACGATCCATAGAGAAATAAAGTAGTTGATTTTTAGAAACTTATTGATATTTTATAAATTTTCTTAAAATGTCTATAAAATGAAAAAAAAAACACATCCAAGTGGAAAGTTTGAACAAATGTTTGGAAAGCACTTCATAATATCAGATTGAAAGTCTTATATGTGTTTTAATTTTCATTGTAAAATATAAAAATATGTTTCACTTAAACATCAGACAGGCCATGGCTGGATGAGAAAGGTAGCTTAAATAGTAGGAATTGAAGTCCTCAGTAGTTTCTTAAAGGTAGCTACCACAATTTAAAATGTTCATATTTCTTATTTTTTGATTGTTTGCTGCTCTGTTACAGACCAGATAAAAAATATTTTCATTTCAGAATATGACATTCATGAAATTGAACCACACTATGTTCTTTAATTAAAAAATATGAAATAGCTTTTATTTCACAGCATTTTTTTACAGTGTAAAATTGCCATGGTTTTCTAAAGACCTAAAAGGAAAGTGATGTATATAGTGATGAGTGAGAAGGAATTCTAAACTGTGTTATTGGCTGCTGGAAACTATGTGCACATTAGTAAAAAGGAGAGGAAGATTTAAAACCCTAGTCAACTGCTTAAGGTCACTAGAAATTGAGAAAAAGGAGACATGCTAAGTAAAACAAGAAAATGGACTAGAAGTTACCTGCCTCCAAGATAATCTTTCTGAGATCCCACTATATTCAGAAGCGTCCCTGAAGACTTACCATTTCTTTTGACTGAAGAAAATGCAGTTTTAGAAAATGGATCAAGCTATTAAACTCAAAGATTTCTACAAGTTTTACCACTGTGATAATTTAATAACTCCTGAGAGTACTCTTCTAACTTGCTGTACTTTATAACCTTTGATAGCTATAGAGAATTTGAGAAACACAAAGCTCTGCTTTGAAACAAAAGGATAAAACCCTCCCTTCTCCTCTTTTTCTCTATTAGTCTCCTTCCTGCTTTTCCCAAAGAATATCAGTCAAAAAGTCTTTCATAGACAAATCAATTTACCTGACACTGTGATCCTCTCTAGTGCATTTCTTCAGATCATCCAAAAAATGGAAAAGATGTCTCATCCCTGTCACTATTTCACCAAAACACTCTACTAGAAGAATATAGATGGTATGAGATTAAACCAGGCTGTAGAGAGATGGCTTCTTCTACCCCAGTTCTGTTCATAAAATCCTAAGATAAATTTGCCACTGATGGCCTCCACATTAACTCTTCAAAATCTCACCATTCTCGGAATGTAGAAATCATACATATCCATATCCTTACCAATAGACTACAACATAAAACATATACCAACATTCTCCTAAATCTTTCACAAGGTTACTCCTGTTCTTTCTTGACAGTCTCTGCTGAGCTTAGGCAGCTCCTGTACTGATACTCCATCAAAGGCAGAAATTATGTTTTTGCTTCTTTTTGCTGATTTTTTTTTTCCCCCCAAAAAGAATTGAATTAGGGAAACCTAAAATTACAGAGAGCAGAAATTGGAAATAAGTCCACGATGACAAAGTTATTCCACAGGAAGAAAACAGAACTAAGTGGAGTTTTCATCTTCATTGTTCCTGTTCTGGTTAAATAGAAATGGGTAGCTAAAACACTGCCATAATATTTAAATATATAAGAAAAAAAATCAGTATTCTTAATGCAATCAAGTACTTGAAGCCGCTGTCTAAACATTTATTGACACACCACAAAACCCAGCTGTATAATACTCTAAATATATGACTGAAACTGAGCACGTTAGTACATGTGTTTGTAAAGAATTACCAACATTGAAGTGCAATAAAGTTCAGGAAGATCCCAGGATCTCCTGCAATGCAGCTAATGTGAGGAAAAAAGAGGGGTTTAATAACACAGAGTAACCTTGTAGATTTCAGTTGCTTTAGTGCCCATGAAACTTTCTAAATCTATGGAATAACATCATAGTGAGAGTAATTTCCAAGGCATGCAGAGCTCTAGTCATTGTGAGCTACTGGGATAGAGCCATGGCTGGATAACATCAAAATTCTCCTTACCTCTTCTGGGGCAAGTTAAGATACTACTTCAGCCACTGCAAAGAGAAAAGGACCACAAAAGTGGGAGCAGGGTGACAAAGCCCTTCCCACTGCAAAAGCAGACAAGGTCCACGACCACCCGAGGAACCTAAACATACACGAGCCTATGGGACCTGTTGTAATGCATCCCAGAATCCTGAGGGAATTGGTTGATGTATTTTCCGAGCCACTCTTCATGATATTTGAAAAGTGAGGCAGTAAGGTGAAGTCCCTGGTGACTGCAAGAAGGGAAACATTACACCCATTTTTAAGAAGGGTGGAAAGGAGGACCCTGAGATCTACTGACTTGTCAGCCTCACCTCTGTGCCCGGGAAAATCATGGAACAGATCCTCCTAGAAGCTATACTAAAGCACATGGAGGACAGGGAGGTGATTCAGGATAGTCAGTTTGGCTTTACTAAAGGCAGGTTCTGCCTAGCCAACCTAGTAGCTTTCTACAATGGAGTGACTACTTCAGTGGAAAAAGAAAAAGCCATAGATGTATTCTATCTGGACTTCTGCAAGGCTTTTGACACCATCCCCCACAACATTTTTCTATCCAAACTGGAAAGCTACAGATTTGATGTGTGGACTGTTAGGTGGATAAGGAACTGGTTGGAAGGTTGCATCCAGAGGGTAGTGGTCAATGGCTTGATGTCCAGATGGAGATGGGTAACAAGTGGTGTCCCTCAGAGTTCTGTGCTAGAACTAGTCTTGTTCAATATCTTCATCAATTATATAAACAGTGGGATTGAGTGCACCCTCAGCAAGCTTGCAGATGACACCAAGCTGAATGGTAAGTTTGATATGCCATCTGGACAGGATGTCATCCAAAGGGACCTGGACAAGCTTGAGAACTGGGTCCACATGAACCTCATGAGGTTTAGCAAGGCCAAGTGCAAGGTCCTGAACCTGTGCAGGGGCAATCATCATGGAAAATACGGGGTGGGGGATAATGTGATAGAAAGCAGCCCTGCAGGAAAGGATCTGGGGGTACTGGTGGACAAAAAGCTGGATATGAGCCAACAATGCACACTCACAGCCCAGAAGGCAAATTGTGTACTGGGCTGTGTCAAAAGAAGCACGGCCAGCAGATCAAGAGAGGGGGTTCTGTCCCTCTGCTCTGGTGAGACCTCACTTGGAGTCCTGTGTCCAGCTCTGGAGTCCTCAGCACAGGAAAGACACGGACCTGTTGGAGGTGGTCCAGAAGTGCCCCAAAAAAGACAGAGGTCTAGAGCACCTCTCCTGTGAGGACAGGCTGAAAGAGCTGAGGTTGTTCAGCCTGGAGAGGAGAAAGGTGCAGGGAGACCTTAGGGTGGCCTACCAGTACCTGAAGGGGTCCTACAGGAAAGCTGGGAAAGGAATGTTTATAAGGGCATGTAGCAAGAGGATGAAGGGGAATGGTTTTAAACTCGAGCAGGGTAGGTTTAGATTAGACATTAGGTGGCAAAACACTGGATATTTTGATGTTGTCATGTTGTCCAGAGAGGTAGTGGAGGCCCCCACCCTGGAGACATTCAAGGTCAGGCTTGATGAGGCTCTGAACAACCTGATCTAGCTGATTTGCTTCTGCTTACTGCTGACCTTTTGATGTCCCTTCCCACTCAAACCATTTCAGGATTCTATGAGTCTATGGTTCTATGAAAACACTAGCCCTATCAAACTAAAATTCAGGTTTTTCATCTCAGGTTACAACCTGCTTACTGACAGAAGAAAGTCTTGATCTCACTGATGAAAGTGAGAAAGCACAAATTAAGAAACTAATGAAACACCAGAGTTATTAGAACATAGACAAGGAGAGAGAATTGTTTGAATTAAATGGAAGATACAAAATTTTAAAGTGTCTGATTGAAATGTCTGAATTTTTTCAATTAACAATTTTTATTAGTTTTATTTCTTGTTTCTTTATACAGATAAACTTGGCTACCTACCAAGCATGAGGTAGTGTAAGAGACTTAAGGTCAGTGGACCAAATTAGTCCCCATTTTTAATCTAAATTTAAAAAATTAAATTTAAATTTGTGCATTCAGGGAATGTCAGGACTGCTCTAATGAGATATCCAGAACAAAGCTGTAACCTTGCTTTATGTCTGACAGTTTTTGCCAACTCCCAGATGTTATGGCAGCAATGACTTTTTCAATCCAGTCAAATATACAGGACACAGAAGTAGTTCTTCAGCCAAAAATTCTGAAACCAATTAATTTGTGAAAGGAAACCCAGGGGGTAGCCCACTGGGAGACAGAGACATTGATTTTATTAAAATTCTCATGAGTCAAATCTTCCCCAATAATGTAAAGTCGGAATATCCTTGTTTTCTCTGTCTCTGTCATTTACATATGCATTTAATTAAAGTAATTTACCAGTGTGAGGAAAAAATCCTGAATCAGTAGCATTTTTCATGTACTTTACATGTGGAGCTGGACTTGTGTGTCCCAAAAGAATTAATAACCAGATGAAAAGACATATCTTCTGCCCAGAGGACTTAAAAATCCCAGAGCTCTCCTCAGTGTGATCTGCTTCCCAGTGTGTGGTGCTACAACCTTAAAGGTTTTCCCTAGACATTCTCAGTCTTATCAACCCTAAAAGCTCTTTTTTTTTAAGAACCACATATGCTGCACATGAAGGTAGAAAGTAAGGAAAAAAAATGTACAAGAAGAATCTTAGCCCATTTGTTAATCTTCTTGAAATCCTAGCAAAAAAATTCGTGCTGATCACTGATAGATCACCAGAGAAATGCTATTGCTGCCTGGGTGGCTGAATCATGGGCACAGCTCACCAGCTATTCTAGCTTGGTGGGCAAAATTGCTGTAATTCTTTCTCCCTATCAAGCACACACCACCCTGAGAGCATTACTGGTATTTGCTCCTAGAGCATGTGAATTCAGAGAAAAACAGGCTTTTTAATATTCTCCTTTGTTTTATCCTGGAAATCCTCTGAAGTCCCCAGATCACCTGTATGCAACACTGATTTCTCACTGAGGATATTTGTCACCACACTTTTTCCAGCATCATTTTTCTCTTTCTGATTCTGGTGGTTCAATTCTAACACCTGTATCCTGTATTTAACTGGCTTTGAAACTCCTTTTGAATATGGTGGCTTCTGTATCATTGATCTCTACTCAATATGCCCAACCATGTTAAACTTTCCTTTCATAAAAATAACATGACATATATTAGCTTTGATACTACCTACTATATTTCCTCTTTGCAGTGGGGAGAACCAATATAAAATCCACAACAGCAAGAGGTGACACAGAAATAGCTGAAACAACATTTCTCTGATGAAGTAAAATCAATTTTATGCATATTTCTCAGGAGGAAAATAAGATTTTATGTCACTGAAAGAAGATTATTGAGTCATTGCTATAAATCAGGGAATAGAATCACTGATGAAATCGGTGGAAATTGGGGAGCTTTCATTACCTGATAATCTGATGTATTCTTTGCACTACAGTGCAGCCACCATCAATGTGGAAGGGTGACATGAATAAAAAGTTTGCATTAGTCCATCTTGTTTAGGTCTAGATGCTGATCTGGTTTAGCAGAGGACTTTAGAGCCCTAATGGCTCAATGGTTGGACTTGATGATCTTAAAGGTCTCTTCCAACCTAAAGGATTCTACGATTTTATGAAGAGTAAGGGATTGCTAATTTATAGCCTTTCTAGGATTTTGGTAATGACAAGGAATAACAACAGGAAAAAAAAATATGCACCAAAAAAACCAAACCAAAACAAAAACCCGACCACAACACAACAAACTTTTCTGTTTAAAAGTGTGCAGCTTATTTTTGAGCCTGACACAAGACTGTGAGAAAGGATTACAAACTGAAGTCACAGCCCACTGCATTTAGCTGTCATCAGGTATGATCCTTGTTGCCAAGCATACTGTCGTCCTCCTCATCACTCAGTTGCCTCTGGATTAGACATTATATTTTTATATGCCTCTAACCATCCTCCCTGAACTGTGGTAAAATGAACCTGCAGGGACTGTACAGAACAGTGTAGTGACTGGTACATTAGATTGTGCTGTGGGTATTAACTGTGATGGACAGATAGAGTTTCTTCTAATATACTTCTATGAAAGGGGCATTCAATATGGAAGAGTGACCTGGAAGGTTTTGCTGGTTTCTTTACTCATAAGAGACAAAATCCACATAATAATTCAGAGGCAAGCTTTTGCATATTAGTAGAGCTTGTTCAAGAGATGCTAAGAGAGTTTCAGTATAACACCAGTGCAATATTCCCCATGACAACATTTCAGGAACAGGTATATTTAAAGGACAAAATGCAAAATATAAACACCAGCCACATAAATTTTTCCCCAGAATGACTGATTTCATTTTCAGGTAAACAAAATATGGTAGTCTACATGTCTTTTAAATGTCAAGAACATTTTCCTTTCAATGTTTGTATAGATGTCATTGCCAGACTGTGCCAAACTCTGGGTAATTCTTTACTCAGACAGTAACTGTCATAACAATGAAAAAGGATTCTAAATGTGTCCTTGAAACCCTCAAACAAAATTATTTTTCTGTTTTGATGACTAAGAAAACAGGAGAGTACAATATAATTTAAGAAAACATTTGTGATCATTATGTCAGAAAGAAGTTTGCTTTGACTAGTGTTGAGCTACTGAAGTGATAAATGCATGAGAAGCACACAGATAATTGATAACCAGTGTTGTGGGATGCTGCTTTTCAAACTGAGCAGAAAACTCTATTTAACATCTATTCAATCACAAAAAAATAGCAGAGCCTCTGAGGTGTCAAAAATATGCTAATATACACATTCTAGTGTGTACTGGCATCATAGTCCTGCAAGCAGAGAGGCTCCCATACTGTTACCTGCTTTCTACTGCCAAAACAGCATCTCAGTGATATCAGCAGCATTTCAATGAATGAAAGAAGGAACAGCAACTCTTCTTTTGAGGGATCAAGTGTTCTCATCTGTTCCTTCAACAGTGGCAGACACATTTCACTTTGATTTTCTGTTTTCGGGTTGTTGTGGAATAGGTGGATTTAGGCAATTAATTGTGTGCATAGTAATGGAAACTGGAGGCTTATAGGTAGTGATTCTGTTTTATGAATTCTAGTGGGTCCACAAAGCCAAACACAAGTTCCTAGGCACTTATACTAGGCATCAGTCTTCCCACGCCTCCCACCCTTGGGAATCTAGCCATGATTCTAAACATATGAACTAAGACTTTTTTCTTAGAATTTTCAGTAGGGAGATGTACTATTCTCCATGATCTTGACACCAATACAATCATTTACATTTCTGCAAATAAATATAAATTGTCACCTTTTGGTTGTTCAAGATAATCACATCATAAGAAAAACACAAGAATAAAAGCAGTATATTATCCTCATTTTCATTTGAAGCTTAAGTGTCATTAAATTACAGCAACACAAAGTGTATTGCATAAGCATGTATTTAAATCAAAGCCAAATATCTTATTTACAAAGCATTTTAAACTCTGGAGAATCTTTTTACTTGTTTTATTAGGATTTGAATAGCATCCAAAATAAATAAACCCGATGAAAGTTCTGTAATGCAGATGCTTAGTTAAGTAAGTTATAAACCCATTGAACATGCTTGGGTTTTTTGTTTGTTTTGTTGGTTATTTTTTTGTTTGTTTGTGTTTTTTTTTTGGTTGGTTGGTTGGTTGGGTTGGTTTGTTTGTTTGTTTTTAGCTCTACTGCTTCAGGTTTCTTATGGCCTGACCTTACAAAAGAAAATGAAGAAAGGTTTTGTGGAAAGACCATACTGCCTGACCAGTTCCATTCTCAATATCTCAAATACTCTAACATTATAACATAGCACATTGCAATTAAACTTGTTTGGCAAAAAATATAATCTCTTTAAGTTTTAAGTGATATGGCTGCAATGATTATGAAGAAATTAATTTTGATTGCCATAAGGCAAAGCTTTGGGTTTTAGCAGGTAACAAAATGAAACATGAGCATCTTTCAACATGTTTTTGAAAGGGCAGTATGACTTTTGTTTTACTTCAGGATGTGATTAGCTGTTTGCATGCTGAAATTATTTGGGAGAAAAAGAAAAATAAATCACTTTTAGAAAGCTTCATAATATATTCTGAGACTGTTGAATTAAATACAATAAAGTAACAGAAAATATCTATTAACTAAATAATTTCCAATCTCAGCCTACCTGCAGAGAAGTTAATATTCTTTAAAAAGTTAAAATGAAGACATTTTGTAGATTTTTAAAAATAACTATCATTCTTAATTCTGTTATCAGGCTAATATCCTAACAAATATGAAGGTCTTGTTAATTTATATCTTGTTTTTTTCTATTTAATTTATATGTTATGGTAAACAGTCTAACATAAATCATAAATCCTTTCAGTGGATAAATATTTTTACTTACCCACCAAGTGCATCCAGGCCCTT
>NW_008598046.1:0-19446 GCF_000691845.1 Merops nubicus
TTGGGCCCCTCTTCCCTCTAGGGCTACTGAAACATCAGTCTTGAAACAGAGGTGAAGGAACTGGGTACTCTGCAGTTCAGGGGAATCCTGCTCCCCTTCCATGTGCAAGAGAGCAAACAGGAAAGAAGTGGGAACAGAAATAAAGTCATTACTGTGGAACCCTTTTTCAGAGAGATATTAAGACATAGGGATGAAGGGACAAGGTAAGATATTAAAGATATTTCCTCTGTAATGACCTGGCTCTGTTCTGCTGGAATACTCTTCATGTGGTACAAGTGACCACAGCCAACATCCTCACCCTGTCCTGAAACCTCTGATGTAGCAACCACACCCGTCAACATCATGGAAAGCCACCACAGTGAATACTACCTACAAGTGCAGAGACACCAACAGATCACACTTGGCTACTGTAACTTATAACAGATTCCAGGAGGAGTAACTCCAAGGGAGGCAACCATCAAGCAAATAATGAAGACAGAAAAAAAAATCCAAAAATGGACACCAGCACTGAAGTAACAGGTTTTGGGCTAATTCAGATGGCTATTCAGACAGCTATCTGCATAAACACTATGAGAAGCTGATAAAGCATTAGAAAGGTACACAGTATTTCCAAATACGCATTAAAAATTAAAAAAAAAATTCAAAACTATTTTTAAAAAGATCTGTATGGATTGTCTAAATAGGAACAAAAGTTTTAGTCTGAATAAAATTCCTGCACACCACAGTGGCATCCTATAACAGGGTATAACCTCCATATATTCCAGTGCTCCATAAATGAAGCATATATGTTCTGGCATACCCCCTAAACGTCTTAACTTGCCATCTAAGGCTAAAAACTAAACTACAAAGTTATTTTGCCCTAATTGTAACAGGTTTTTAGCTATTCTATTTGTTCTACTAAACTAAGCAACTGCCCACCACCACCAAAATACATTACAGAAACACATTTGTTTCCTGATCATCTCGGCCAATTACATACAAACATAAATAAAAACAGTAAAGGCAAGCACAAAATCACTGTTACTGAATCTAAAACATTTTGCATTTGTTTAAGAGGTGTTCGTTCCAACAACTCTCATTCTGTCCAGAAAGTAAAAATGAACACCACACACATGAAGTGCCTCTCAGTTTAAAATCTCTTCCTCATGGTGTTCTGTCCTGCAGCGTACAAGGTTTTCTGTTGCAATCATGGGCAACTGCAGCGAAGAATATAAAGTGTGAAGCAAGTTTTATGTTTTTGGGTTTTTTTTTGCAGAGATGTGAAAACAAAACTCGTACTGCAGTTCTTGAGACTTTCTGTTTGTCTTGAATATGCCACATGACTCCTGCAATGAATCACTTAACACAATTTGTCTATGCTTTTCAGGCAACAGGTGAAAAGAACTGGTGACAAATAATCTATTTTTGTTACTAAGGTGACAGAAGGACAATGGAAAAACTGAGACTTCATAAAACATACAACATGAAGGGAGTTTGTAAAAATTTTGCTCTTCCTCCCACCCCAGTCCCTATTTTAAATGCCAGTCTCCAAAGTATTTCTATGAATATGGAATTTTTTCATCTGGAATGCCTCATCAGCATTCAGCTACTGTTACCTGTAAAAATCACTGGACTGTTAGCCCACAAACAAGGAGAACCAAAGACCTGAGCACATCCCCATCGTGCTCTCTGCATCCTGCTCATACCAAACATGGTATAATCATTTTGTTTGCAGTCTGGAAGCATGATCTGGAAGCAAGAGTCTAGGCAGCTTGGGAGAGAACTGAGACAGGGGTCTGTTGCAACCTAAACTTCACCAGAACTAGAAAGGCACAACAGTGGCTTAATTAATCTTTTTCTTCCCACAAACATTTAGGTTTGCATGCTGCATGATGCTCCTGTTACTGGGATTAGGACCCTATTTCATCGGTTCTGACAGCTTCCTAGTTAACTACTGTCACTCTAGAAAACCTGAGGAGACTTCACAGTCTACTAAGTGCATCCTTTGAGAACAAATATATCTCCTCACACAACATAAACAACAATACTGACTTCTTTTTAACCTCACTTCCAGATGGTGATAAAGCAAGAGAGCATTCTGTACATGAAAGCAAGTAGCAAAGGCAGGCAGGGGCTAGCAACTGGAGTCAGAAGTTGCAACACGGTGAAGAAAAGTGAGAGCACGATGGGTCTTGCAGCTTTTGGAGAATCTGGTCTACAAGACTGTAGAAATCCTTCCATTTCTGAGCAAACATGCCTTAATTTGAAGGATCAGTGTCTTATTAATAAATTATCATTCATATGCTCTGCATTTCATTTAATAAACAGCTTTTTTCAAGCTTTACCACTCTCCTCCCAAGCTTTTTTTTTTTCCTCCCAGAAGATATAAAGCTTGGGTTTTGGTTGTGGTTTTCCCCCCCCCCTCCCCCCCCTCAGATTCAAGAAAAAACACAATTCTTATCTCAGAGCAAACGAAGAGTAGCTGATCAGCAAGTTCAGCCTGCTCAGACTTGTTGTCTGGTGCTCACACCACCTCCTTGGGTAACGTAGTCCATATGGCAAGAGAGGCAAGGAACGCTCTGGGAGAAAAGGGCAGGGGCTTGAAGGAGATTCCAAGGGTAAGGCAGCTGCAGAATGAAACCTTAAGGGAATTTTTAAAAGACCAGAGTATATGGTATGTAAAACAAACGCCAGAAGAGGGTTATGCATAGCATTTCCCAATGGCTAACAGCCTGAGAACATCAGCCTTGCTCTTCTGAGACACAAGCCATCCAGACATCTGTCTGCACCCTGAGAAACATCAGATGACCACCACTGCTGGATTACCAACAGGAAGAGACTTTCTGTGTAAAACCCAGTACGAAGTCCTTCCTTCCTCCCTCAGTAAATTACAAGCTATGGATTCCTTTATTTTTGTTACAGTTTACAAACTAACAAGGTTATTTTAATGATACACTCCTGTTATGCAGCTACACTTCTTAAAAAATGGAGCAAATACTCATTAAATGGAGTCAGACAAGCTGCATGGAAAATTGAAATCCTCTGTTTATCCACTCCAGCGGTGCAAACTTTCCCCTGCCCCCCCAACTCCTCCCTCCCCAGCTCCCTCAGCCCTGCCCTGAAGGGATTAACAGTTCATTTGTCATTCCAATTTAAAATTTGGTTTACTTGCTTGACAACACAGAAATTTGTGAGAGACTGCAGTCACAAGTCAACAAGGAAATGGGCTGAACCCACCACCTTATAACATTAGCTACTGAATGCCATCCAGTTCTTCAAAATAAACACATTCCATGGCAAAATGATCAAATATCTCTATTACTTTAGTTTCAGTTTCCAGGATCACAAAACTTTATCAAAATGTCTTAAAGTCTTTGACCTTTGTAATGTCCAAGTTTTATATAAAAGTATATATATATAAAGTTACCATCTTTTCCAAAACATTTGTCACTGATTTTCTGAACAAAAAAAAAAATGTTAATAGCAACGAACCTTTTAATTTTCTAAGGTATGTGTCCCAGTTCTTTTGATTGACCCTTTTGCTTTTTTAAAAACAAAACAGAGTTAAGTTAGGACCTTGTACACAGCCTTAACTGTTCTACGATATATTAATGACCAGTTTTGAATTTTTACTTTAATGGTTAATCTTTGCTTATATAAGAAAACAGGTTTTATTTTGGAAATAAGCAAATGCACGCTCCAGACAATAATTAGGATTTATTTGCTCAAGGCCCAATTACCTCAAGTCAATGAACTCCAAGGAATAAAGGCTGTTGCAAGCTCATGATAGAGTACTGAACAGGACATAGGTAAAGATACACATTAGATCATGATATCCTCAAGGCTTACAGTATTGCCTCCTCCTTCTTCTCCTCTTATTTCATAGGATTTATATTAAAAACTAAAGTTTCCTGTTCTGCACAGATTTTCCTTCATCTCTCTACTCCCTCTTCATTTTCAACCAAGGAAATGAAACACCATTAAAATGCTTCCTTAGTCAAGAAAATCCCATTTCCTTGTAAAATGGACCAGTTCAGTGGTGATACACACAACAACTCTGCCTCAGCATGCCCCTCCTAAACACTTCAAACATTGACTATTTTGAGTGAAGAAATGCTTTTAGCTGTAAAACTCCTCCTGCAGCCCCTGTGCATACAGCAAAGTATCTCTGCAAGAGCAAGATTAGGCAAGAAAAAGAGATTAATTTAACTGACAGGACATCCACTCCATACTCGGGTTGTGGCAACAGGAGTGCACTTGAACCACAGTGTCAAGGCAGGCCCCACCAGTGAGGCTAGGCTGCATTTCAGACAAGACACAGAGGCTGGCTGGGCTTTGTTGATCTGTTTATTCAGTTCCTCCTTCCTTGCTTCCAGGGACTCTTTTCCCTGTTCCTTTCACTGGAGGAAAAAAAAACAGCTGGGCAAACAAGCGATGAGAAAACAGGAGCTGGGAAGGACAGATTGGGGGGGAAAAAGCACTATGGCAGCAAGACCACGTATCTCGGCAGCTCCCCATCTTCTTTTCTCGGTCAAGATGCAGCATCCCTCACTCCCATTCTGGCATCACTCCTAGCTCTCAACAACCACATCATCTCAACAACCACAGTCCGCTGACTCTACCATCATATCAGTCGCTGTCTTTTCAATAGCTTCCTGGTGCCCACATCCACTATTCCACTTCAACTTGTGTATTACTACATCCCCTCTGTTCACCAGGGAGTATCACTCAGAGCCTGTTCAGCTCTGGTGACATTTCAGCCTCTTCTGCCACGCTGAGTATCAATGACTTTCAAGAACTTGGAAGGAGGAGGCAATACTAAGCGTAACAGGCGGGAACCAAGGAAAACAGGAACAGGGAAGATAAAAGGAACAAGGCCTGCTCTAAAAGACCTGGAGGCCAGACACAGTGACACCTAGGAAAACCAATGCTCAGGCAAAGCAATCACCCCCATCAGGGGAGCCTAAAATTACAGTACACAGTGAAAAGCGTGTCACTGACGTCCAGGCAGCATGTGTTATACTCAAAATGTACTGGAAGCATAAAATAACTACTGTCAACAGACCTTACCTTTTAACCTAGCTCTGTACCTTTTTCAAAATGCAAGCTAAATGTCCAGTCTTTTACTTACTCACTGACTAGCCAAACTTGAGTTTTAGCACACCACTGGCTTCTCACCAAACCTGTACTAAAGTATTATAAACCCACTTAAACCAGTCTTTCAGCAATGCAGGCCAACCTGTCTTGTGAGTCTCTGTTTTTGTAAATTGTCAATGAGTTGCTGACAAAAGGCACAAAATAGGAAAATGAACTCAAGTTTCTGTCCTGTCCAATTCTAAACTGCACGAGTTTACAGCGACTGTGTTTGTCAGTTATTCCTTCCCTTTCGGTGTTTGGTAGCTAAATAATGAAGAAATACTTCTGGCTGGTAAATAACAGTTCCAGTGCCAAATGTTAGTACACGGTATTGGAGCAGCTGTGATTGTGGTAAGAGTCCCCATGGGTCACAGCAACTATCCCTTATTATTACAGAATAAGTCACCTATATTATGTATTATTGCAGAAATACTTGCTGCCACAAAAAAAGAAAAAAGACAAAAAAAATCAACTATCACTCATATATCTCATACTAATTCATGCAAACTGTAGCCACTAGTACTGCAGAATATTTGGTACTGTAGAGCAGCTGACATTTCACACAGAGTAAGAGTGCCTTCTAGGAAGACATTAGCAGTCATTTGTGTCTTGCAACACAGCAGATGTCCAAATTTAATCACCCCCCCATCACTTCTGTATCCACATGGACCAACGTGGGTATAGAAGAATCTGCCCCAAGTGGTGATACACTCAGTGGTTCCCTGTCATTCTTCAGATTGACTTCACAGAAGCCACTTTCACCAGCACTGAATTTAGCTGGTTAAGAACCACTGACATGAAACTGCCACATTCACGTTAGGTTTGTCACGAGTCTGCACCTTAACTTTTCGACCAAAACGTAGTGTAATTTCATTTCTTCTCTGTATCAAATACTTGCCTGCTTTCAAATAAAAGGTCATCTTAGTTTATGATCGTCTGTCTGGTTGTGTTTCAACCTAATTAATACACAATTTAGTCTGCCAAGTTCCAATTTATAGCCAGGTTCTGCCCTAACTGAATTAACAAGCTATTTGACCACACACTAACAGGGTATAACAACACTTAGCTCCGAAGAGTATTTATTTCTCTGCCAACTTTATGATAAAAATCAGTAAAAGGATTTACCCTATTGACCATCAAATATTTCTAACAGGTTTTCCCTTTGTGAAAACATATGCTGACAAATTTGAATCCTGTGCCGTTTGAATGCTGTAATTGCAAACTCAGTTATAAATGCCAGAATTTACAATGAAAACTCCAGCCAGGAAAATATTTTCCAGTGGGACTGTCATGAAGCTATTCTTGTCGAACTTACTTTTGTGGTTTTGGGCTTTTTTTTTAAATAAAAGAACTTGAAAAATTCACACACCCATAAGGTCACTATTAAAGAATATATGCATGTGGGGGCGGCAGTTGAGGTGCTTTTTTTTTTTGTTAATCTATGTACACAACAGACTAAAAACAATCCAAAACATACATAGTCTCAGAAGAGTGAAAGGAAGGTTCTGGATTTGAAAAAAAACATAAATTACAGAATCTTATTTGACAAAACTGTAACAAGCATCATAAAACCTGGACTCTAGTTCCTCATCCTTGCACTTCTTATACATTCAACTTGGTGATGAAAGAATCAAGATCTTGCAGTTTAGGCTGGCACCACAGCCACTTCTACGTGAGGACGTCAGTCATTCATAACAGATAACCAAATTATATTATAGACACTTAAGGTACACATGAGCTCGTTATACCAGGTAGCCTTCTGGACTGTGTATTCCTGAAGCAATTAAAATTAAATTATCATAGCTTTAAAATGCTGGTTCTACAAAATAATACCTCAGAAGACTGAGCTATTATATTTTCTTACTATTAAGCTGAGTAAACATTAGTTCAATTTATATTTATGCCCCATATGAAGCTGGGAAGGTTCCAAGCATTTAACTGCAAGATAACATTTCAAAACTAGTGAAAAGATTATGTATTCAGAGGTATTAAAAATATCTAACACCAACACCATAATATATATATTTTATGGTTCTTATGCTTTAGTAGATTTTCCAATAACCAAACTCAATTAACAACATTAGCACTAGCAATTAGCATGCTGCCAGGAACGTCAAGATTTGTATCCAAATATCTCTGCACGCTGTCACTATGGCTGTTCATGTACTTCAAAAAGAAGATTAAAAGCATGATTGAAGAGGTTGTTAATGTTTTACATGAAGGTTCTTTTCTTCTCGTTCGTCTGGTTGTACAAAAGCTCATTTTGTTGATCCATTGCTTTTCTGATTAGTCTGATGAATGAAGCATTGACTCATGGCTGCAGACTTCTGTGGTATAACACAACCACATTCATTCAACAATTGATCAAAGACAATGACATACTTAGGAAGATATCATTTAGTTTTGCTTATCGGTTTGCTTAGCAAGAGTAAATTCTCAGGCTCCTGAAAATGAAATATTGCAACATAAAATGCTAGAAATGTCTTGTTTTGATTTAGCATGATTTGACTGCCTAAACACACTTTAAATAATTTATTTCCAGATGGCATTAAAAGCTATAAATGATTTTTTTCTTTTTACTGGCACTTTAAACAAAAGTAAAACTGGTTTTGACCTTCAGTTTATTTTCTTTTTAATTAGTTAGGATAATAAGCTTTTTTCTAAAGCTTATACCAAAAACGGTAATTTTTTTTCCACCAGATACTATGTAGCATTCATCTACATTGTATAGTTGCTTTTGCCTTTTAATTAATTTTAATTCACATTAAAAACCATGACCACTATAAAATAAAATCAGTTTATGAAAATAACCTTATAACCTTATCATAAAAACTAAAGGTTAGTAACTCTACCATCTTCTAATACTTTCACTATTTACATTAAAAAAAAAAAAATATGTATGAAGTCCTTTTAAGGTATGTAAGAAAGATTACTAAATAATTACATTATATGAAATTACATTTGTCCATTATTTTTATGCAAGTGCTTATAACTAATACCTTAGAATTTGTTCCCATCGACTTTAACATTGTGAGGTTAAGGTTTAGAAATTACAAAGATGCAGGATTATTATATTACTATAAAGTATTCTGATTTAAATTAGAGGTTTCTGTAAATATATAATTCTTTGAAACAGCATTCTTCATATTGTATATAGGCTTAACAAATAGCTAAAAGGAGAACCAGCATTTGCCCTCTTGCAATTGAGGAACAATTCTGCTGCAGGACTTCAGCTGGAAATATCCAAAAAAGCATTCTCCAACCCTCTCACATGAAAAAGGCATTCTAATACAAAACCCCAGTACAGTTTCCCTGACTGCTTTAGCTGCAGTCAGAATATTTCCGATGAGATAAAAGCAAAGGTTGCATCCCTCTCGGCCAACTTCTCACTGGTTTTTTTGGTCATTTTGTGCAAAATTTGGAGGTCCAGGTATCACATACTTAAGCTTACGTAGAGCCACGTGAAAAAATGCAACCGTATGTACCGTGGGAGAACCCAGCACATACCACAGTGACAAAACAGCAGAAGCCCATCTCTACTTGTGTTAAGATTCCTGGCTATTCTCAAGAGCTGAAGGACTTCACCTGCCCACTTCCTGCTTTTGCAATTCTATTGGGCAAGTCTGATACATCTCTTTCATATCCCTTGCTCCCATTCTTGGGCTTACTGACTGCTTGGAATCCTGCTTATCCTCATGTTAAAAGACAAAGCCCAACTCTGCAAAGGGCTACCAGTTAGACTTTTAAGAAGCATACAGGTACACGGCACTCCTCCAACTCTGTGTTGCAAGTGGTTTAAATAGTTTTAGACTCTAAAAATTTGTGCAAGTTTGACGGGCTTTTAGGTTTTCAGTGTTTGGGGCTAGTTGGTTTATTGTCCTCAAACTTATGGACATCTAGATGAAGAAAAAGGCATCTGGCTCCCTTGGTAGTCGAATCCCCATCACAGTTAAGTTGTATGTAGAGCCTTGTGCCTGAGAGACTACTGCTTCCAGCTGCTGTTGGCTCAGTTATGTAGCCTCCAAACAAAGGAAAAACCTGGGTACTTAGGATGTCTTTTTAAAGTTTCTCACAACCAAATGCAACTGCAAAATTCCACACCCATGTAAGAGAAGGCAAAGCTTCTGAATATACTCAAAACTAATTTATCAGCTACAAATAGCGTTACTTTACACACACAATCAGCTGTGGGGGTAAAGTCTAGATTACTTAGCTATTGCATAGTCAAGAGTCCAAAGTGCAGCATAAGGGTTTATTTCAGAGCACTCATGCTCACGTCCCTATAATTATTAGTACTTAATATTTTTCCCATCAGCAGCTCCTCTACAAAATGAAGTAGATTTTTGCAAATGAGACACTGCTTGTCTTTCAGACACAGCATAACACAGTCTAGGCAATAAATTCTTTACTACTGTGTGCTTTGCAATTACAATTCCTCACCAATATCATAATTCAACATGGTAATAAAACATAATCAGTGTTTATCTAATGCCTGTGGATTCGAACCTTTCCTACACTGTTGAAGCAAAGCAGAAGTTAGCTGTTCTTAGAGGTTATGAAACATACCCAGACAAGGAGCAACAGATTTCTTTTCACTGTTCCACAGTAGCCAAGCATTCCAACTATGATGAGGAAACAACAGACTGCAATCATGACCGGGTGGACCACAGGAAAGTAAGTCAAAATGACAGCCTCCTCCACCCTAAAACCAATCAGAACCATAATCAAGAAAAGCAAAATCACACAAAAATGATATAGAAGAAAAATGTAATATAGCCACTAAACCAAAAATCATGTATTAACAGATGTGTTCTTTCCAGAGCCTTACACATTTCACAGAAATCTCTTCCACACGGTTTTAAAGTCAGTTGCTGTGCTCAGGTACCAGTGACACAACTGCACCATGTGAGATCTCTGGAGCAAAGGTAATCTCCCCATCCTGCCCTGCACGGTATGTGGCACAGTGAGGCCCTGCTCCATCCTGTGGCTCACAAGCACTGCTGTAATAAAACTGACAGCATTTCTAAATCCCTAGACTGAATAAAATATTCAAAACTAAACAGTAATACGTGTTGACAAAGGGCCAAAAAATTATACCTGTCAGAAGAGAAAGGCACAGGAGTAAAATAAGATTAAAATTGTACCTTCCCCCTTCTCTAATTTCAACCAATGCCAGAAATGGTGGCAAAAATACACTTTTCAACAAAACAATAATTAGCTCAACTGCAGGCTTCTTAATTCTAGAAATCCTGATTAGGAAGTTTGCCATACAGAATGAATGACGTATACCACAATCAATCACCCACACAGACTAATAGGTTTAAGGAAAGCTTTACCTTGTCTCTGCAGTTAAAGTGAGAACATTATTCAGGTAGTCTCTCATCCAAGCAGAAACACCTAATACGCTGATGGACATCAACTAAAAAGAAAAGATGAAGTTATTTATCATGCATTTTAAAAAAAACCTGCAAGATCATTCATAATTTAAGCAGAGCATCAATCATCAGTAACATCTTCCATGAATTCATTTGTCCTAACAGCACACTGTCCCCAGAATTGTAATTCTGTATGCTACTGACACTAATCTTCTTTTCTATTATGTATAATTAAAGCTTGGAAAACTTTCTCTTCCACTCAGTGATGCCACTGCTGGCTCAAGTCCCACCACGGCACAATGTACCACAGAAACAACAGGGAGGATTCATGCTAAAATCAACAACTCTTTCAGGGCTCACATGTGATACCCAGTAGTCTGTATGAGAACATGGAGCCCTGCTCATCCACACAGCCACTGAAGAATGATCAGAAGCTCCATATAGGATACAATGGTACCAATACAATGACACATAGGGGAGGAGATTTATCTTGGGGTTAAATTTAAAAGAATCTGATCCTCACATTTATTCAGATAAAGTCATATGAAGAACACTCTGCCTCAGTTTCCCAGATTGTAAAATGACAATAAAACTCACTGCACTTCAATTATAACCTCACATCTTTGAAACATTTGGGTACCTAATCTGCCAGGCATTTGAGAAGTGTAAAGCGACGACAACTCCACCAGGACTACTCCTACAGGAAGTAAATCCCCACGATGGAACCCACCTAGAATTGCCACCAGCTCAGCAGAACCAGATTTCTGTCACCTGATGCCATCATGCACTTCAGCACACCTGGGATCTGGCAGTAGAAGCTCTGGACTTCGATTTTCTTGAGAAGCCAAACGCTCCTGAACAATGTGGTCAAAACATACCTGCCACCCCATGACAGCACCAGCTCTTCTGCTGCTGTAGCAGAGGCACCACGAGAAGAGAAGAACTCTTCACAGCTCCTGTCCACGTATTTTGCACTGGGCCATTTAAGTCGTGCACCCTTCCTCCTGGCAGTGGGCTCAGGTAACAGCAACAGTCACCCCCATCTTTGTGTGGGCTCTCTGGCCCCCAGAGCACCATGTCTCCTCCTGCAAGCATGGGATAGGTGGAGCCTTGGTCTCCAAAAGAAGGTGAGAGGTGTAGCTATAAAGGCCTTCAAGAAGAGGAGGGACCCACTAAGTTTTTGTGCAAAATGGAGCAAAGTTAAGGTTACCAATGCCACCGCTTCCTTCTCAAACCATTTTAGCCAATTCACCTAGTTTATTATACCCAAAGGAGAATTTAGGAATATCCCTCTCACACAGGCACCTAAGGCTGAAGGGCAGCTCAGGGGCTGAACCTGGCAGACTCGGGACTGGAGTCGCACCACTGCCTGACCAAGGGAGGGAGACCTAAGCATGCTGGCTTTCCTGAAAACTACCAGTGAGAGGTGCTGAACTCCCCCATTGCCTTCAATAGCTAGCTTCCCACACACCCTCACATCTCCCTGAAGTTAATAGGAAGAACAAGTTAACTGGTTCAAACCCAACACATAAGAAAAGTTGCTCTGTGTCCTTACTGACTCCCTCGCCTGCAGCACGCTCACAGCAGGCTACTTCTGCCTTTAAAATTTCAGAAGTCCCAGTGACTACCCCATGGCTTCCTCCTGCTTTTCAAAACTGATGCACAAAGCACAGGCACTGCCTTGGTTCTGGGTGGTGCCAACCAGAGCCCTGGGTGCTTGGCATGCTGGAAGCACAGCCCTGAAAGCTAGTGCATGTCCTTTACGCTCTGTAGAGTGTTTTGGCTGGTGGACCAGTAGAACAAAAAAGTGTTTTCTGTTGTCTTATTTGCTGGAAGCTGCAGGAGAAAGGAAAAGATTACTAGAATCTCCTCCTAAATAAACTCCTCAACATGGATTCCTCCTTGGAAGAAAGCATCAGGCAAATACACCACACAAGCAATGAAATGCATGTTTCTAACAAAGAGAGGTAAAGGCTACAAGCAGAGAGCCTACCTACTTCTGGTCAAAAGCAACAGAAAACCTTTTTAACCCCCCAGATCTCCCTGCAAGGCCTGCTGACACACACAGAGGAAGCTCCCATTTCCACTCTGTTTATAGTGAAATACCTACAAGAAATCTGCTTAATTTGCTTTACAGCGGTGGTGATTTAGAGTGAGAAGTCCATCAAAACCACACTCCTCAACAACTTCTAATAAGAGACAGATGGTACTCCTACAAAAACCATACCAGAAAAATGTTGACTAGCTAAATAATACTCTTCCTCCCATACCAGACTGGTGGACTGCTTCGTTCCCACTCTCCACAAGAACTCACAGGCTGCACTTGTTTTCTTCTAGCATTCAGTATGCAGCAGTACATTCCTGTACAGCAACAAGTGGAGGTGGATTCCTTAGGAGAAGGCAAGAG
Source organism: Merops nubicus (assembly GCF_000691845.1). NCBI lineage: Eukaryota > Metazoa > Chordata > Aves > Coraciiformes > Meropidae > Merops > Merops nubicus. The sequence continues at coordinate 12,898 of NW_008598046.1, forward strand.
TTCACTTCTTCAGTGGTCTTCAGTAAGATTTTGTCAGGCAGAAGAGCCACCACAAGGATACTGGAGCCTGCAGGTTATTTGGAGTCAAAAGAGAGATCACAGTACAACCAGCTGAAAGGCAGAGGGGGCAGAAAGAACGGCCCAGAGACCAAAAGAAATGAGCAGAGTCCTGTCACTGAGAGAATCATTCGATTTGCCAGAAGAAAGGACTTTCCTACAAAGTCAAATCAGGAGGAGGAGAGCTTTTATTTCTGCTCTAAGTTGAGTTTTCTCTATCTAGGTATGTATTTTTGCCCACAGAAAATCAGTGAGGAGATAGTCTAGGCAGATACATCTCCAAGCTGTGTCCTACACCTGACACCACAACTTCCACCAAAATGCTTAATGACCTTGTAATGAAACAAGACTCCATTTTCACTTCTCATGAACAGCAACTGGAAGGAAAGGACTGCTTCCTTTCACCTAGGAAACAAACTTCATCAATAACATAACTACATGAACTCTAAATTCCATTCATAAGAATAAGCTCTCTAGAAAGGTCTCTCACTTCACTGAAAAGTTTTTAGCCATTTAGGTCCTTCTGGCTGGTCTTCTTCAGTGTAAATAGCTAGCAGCCAATTACTAGTGTTTCTTGCTGGACATAAATTACATTCAGGAAAAATTGCCTCTGCAGCCTCTGTCAGAGCCAGGCTACAGCTCACCTATGCTGTGCCCCAAATGATCTCACCACTTTTAACTCCTTCAGATGTTACTGAAGCTTCTGCGATGCTCACAGTGCACATAGGGTATCAACACAAGAGCCAGCTCAGCACTACTCTAAAAACATACAGACAGACACAATGCCTTATGTCACTGCCACACAGATGTTGTACACAGATTATCTGTACAACACCCTCCTGCCAACCAGACAAATTCCTTGGGAGACACTTTAGCAATTTATTTTGTATTAAATCCAAAGTGAATTATTTCTCCAAAATACCTTAAAGCCAGAGTGCTGTGACAGACTGGATTCACATATGTGAAAGTCAGTAACACTGTCAAACCAGGGCAGCATAAACATATAGCTCAGAAAGAGAACAGGCAAATGCTTAAGAAGCTCCTCCTGAACAAAGAGGCCCATGGATGAGCAAACGGTGATACCTCAGAAAAGCACCTCAGGAAGGGGCTGACTACAAAAGGTGTAATTTACAGCACATAACCTGGAAACTGATTGGCAGCTCTCTGCTAGCACAGGGAAACTCTGGGAAAAAAAAGTAGTATCCCCTCTGATCAGCAAAAGTGAGCCTCTGGGCAGGGACAACCTGCAGGATGGAAGATGTGTCTGCAACACCACAGACTGCCCTGCACAAGAGTGACTGGTGGTTAGTTAAGTGACAAAAGATTATCAAGCACTAACTCACACCCATCCATCGACTTGTTCCCCTGCTCCATGGTCACTGAGGAGTCACGAGAACACAGCTCTTGTGCTTGACCTCCACAGCCTCCTGCTTATGACCCAACACGTGTATGTGCTGCCCTGCAAAAGCTCCAAGCACCCTTCAGTGCCAGCTGACATCCAGGAGGCTCCAGGCACCCACCGCTTCACATCACCTGCAGCAGAGGCAGATCTTCAGCCAGCTGCACAGGGATCACACTAACACCAGCAGTACAACTCAGCCCATGAGCTCAGTGGTCAGGAACAATAACAACCTCCCCAAAAACCTTGGTGTGCATCCAGACCTACCAGCAAACAACAGCAGCCACATCACTGCAATTCACTGCCATGTGGTTTTCAAGGAGTCATGGGCAAGGTCCTGATTAATTTTTGTTAGCCCATTTGGGGGATGGAAAAAAGGCAGCCTTAAAAAACTGGCAGCCCCTACTTCAGCCACTGTTTTGTAACTAATTTAGATGCATTAGATGTAAAATACAGTTAGAAATGTGTATCAACCAGATGAGACAACACAAATTTATGAGAAATAAAACTACCAAGATAATTCTCACCACATTAGCAGTTACATCATTTCACCAAGAAGTTTTCATCCAAGCTTCTCTGATGACAGTCTGCTGTGCTGTAAACATAATATGATAGTAGGCAGTAAAACATGTTTATTTGTTGCAGCTGGCTGCACAAGTCACTCTGGGTTTCATTCTGACTGCCACAGTATGTTATGTAGCCATCAACATGACACTGAAGAGTTTACAAAACTGCCTGCTGTCATACTCCATTTTAAACATATTTTCACAGCGATTAAACAAAGGCAATAAATTATAATTTTATATTCAACCAATATGCAGATCACAATAACATATTAAATTTCCAAACTAATTCATAACGTAACTAGAGCCTTCTCAGACAACTGAATTACAATATCCAACAACAGACTCAAACTATCAGGAGTGGTCACTTCGAGCACAGCTTAAATTGTCTTTGGAACTCTTACATGAATTATGCATCAAAATTAAAATATCAAGTCATCTTTTATTCATTAAGTATATATTTTAACCTCTTATCGTGACAGTCCTACCCACAATGTCTTTGAGGCCATACCTAAACTGGGAAACAAACCTGCATTTTCATTTCATAAATGAACATGGATTTCTGTCTTTGAGGGAAGAAGACCAACTGTTGTCACTACTGGCACACCTGTTTTCATTCTTTCTTCATATTTTTCTCATTCAAACATTCTAACACATTAATTTCTGATTATTAAAGTTGCCTTGCTCAAATTTGAGAGGGGCGTGTCTTCATTATTAAATCAGAGGAAAGATTAAAAGTATCTTCCTATTAAAAATCACACACCTTTCCTTTTTGTTCTAACACATGGAGTAAAGAACTTCAGGCCATGCTGTGGTACCCACAATACAAAATCCTGACTAGCAGCACTACAGAGCAACTCACTTTGTAGAAAAAGGTTTCCAGCTCTGAGAAAATTACTTCCAAGGTATGACAACATTCAGCAGAATAGGTCGTTTAATTTTAGCAAAGAAATAAACCTTGAGAAAATTTTCCAGCTAAAATTGATTTGGGTAACCTGAGCTGTGACTTACCAAAAGGGGGGGTGGGGGGCTAAATCATTACAAGGTCATGAACAGGGCATGTTGCAATGCTTTCACAGGGTTTTCACAACTAGGTTCAATATTCAGATCATTGAACAAACATAGATGACTCAGATCCCTGGATAAACAGACAGCTACATTTTTTTGGGAAGGAGGAGCGTAAGGGCAGGGGAGAGCAGGACAAGAGGTCTTGTTTTTCTGTATTACCTTGCAAAAGCATTTAAAAGTTTAAAGAAAGAAGGGTGGCCTATAAAAAAGGAAATTCCCCTATCCCTCTCTAACACACCTTTTATTCTACACACATGCCAACATTTAGTTTTAGCCAAGCTTCCAAGGCTGGGCTCTGCCTTGGTCCCCTCCCACTTGCAAACAGCTGAAGCACGTACTTATTTGCACTTTGAATCCAGGCTTGCTTGCACAGCTGCAGGAGTGAAGAACCTGCTCCACGTTTGGCAGGGGCTGGAACTTGCACGCTTTGCAGAGAGGCGAGTGCCGGAGCACTGCCAGGCTGCGATCGGGTCACCCCCCGGGAGGCCACCAAGTGCTCCAGCAGTTGGCTGCCGAGGCCTCCACAGCACTGCAGCATAAAGAACAAATCCAAGCCCATGTCTGTGAACAGGCTGAGGCACAGTTCATCTATCAGCTGGTTCTAACGAGTCTCAGACCCACGTATCAACTGCCAGCCAGCATAGCACAAGGGTACATTGAAAGCAGAGAGGGTTAAGAAAGTGCATATATTTCTGCATCCATCCTCTGTGACTACCTAAACACTGCACTTCTTGTTAGGATCTGATTTGTGCTACTCTTCCCTCAAAAAATCAAGCATCTCACTGTCAGGAGACTTTTTGCCTTTGGAGAAGCAGAGGCATGTGATGCTGACCGTGGGTAGTTTGCAGCAATGCTCAGAGCTCAAAGGTCCAGACCGGTATCACAAGCCACATCAAGCCGATATGCCTTCACATACACACAATAGCCTCTTTAATTTTGTTTCTGTAAGAGCTTGGCTTCATTCACGGACAGTAGTCAGCCTCACAGATAGCAGGCAAATTATTTTTAAACCCAGGGTATGTAACTCAAAAACTCACATGAGAAAAGGACCTACATATCAGCTGGTTGTGGGTAGGCCACTTGACTTTCCTGTTTTACACGATTACCCATGAGCACATGAAGATTACTAAAATAAGCCTGCATTTTTAATTAAATTACATATTCCTCTAAAACAACACAAAAATACGTTGTCCCCTATACCTTGGGAAACAGCTACAAGAGATTAAAAAAGTAGTATTATTCCTATGAGCTTTGTCTAAGGTCTACCACAGCCTCTTGAGATGATGAAAAATCTTCAAGACAAGCCTAAGGAATCATGAATAATTGGGCACCTATCTTCTACAGAAAGGGATACTATGTTAAAGAAAAAAAAAAATGCAACTCCCTACAGGCCAGATGCACCTACCTTTCCAGTTCTGCTGGAGATCACGGCTTTGGTATAAGCAGTTCCCCTTGAGCTGGGCTATTTGCTCAGATCTAGCCAGCATGGGTTTTGGCCTTCATCCTCAAAGTAGATGCAGTGAGCTCCACACCGTTAATTGTAAGGATAACCTAAAACGTGTCTGTGGTTTCCCTGATTTCTGAAAGTCAACTAAAGAAGCATATGAATGCTATTTCTAGCATTAGGGTGGGGTTTATTTTTTTCTTTTCCACCATCACAACAAGCCAATCTCTCTTTGAGAATGGTTTTGCAGAAACTCATCTACCAACTCACTGTTGACATGCCATGCAGCATGAGCCACGTCACCTACAAAGATGTGTATAATATAAAGGGCTATATAGAAGTAGATGCAAAGTTGACTCATAGCTGAACTCTACTTTGTTAGGACATGGTCTGGAATGTAAAGATGTTATATAAATAATGCAGCCTAAAGATGCTAAAAAGTAAAAGATTTCCCACAGACCAGAATTAAAATTACTTCTGGTCCTTTAAAACTCCTCCTATAGCTTGCCCTGCCGAACGCATTCCTGTAAAAGACACCGTATTCCCACAGAAGCTGGAGTTATTCTTGCATGGCTTTTAGGTATTTTCTTTATACAAGAATGCTATGAAAATCAGGTTTCAATTATGCACATCTACATTGCAGTCCCTAAAATCAGATTATATTAGCCCAGAATGAACCCCATGTTTACATTGCTGCAGGTACCCAGCCAGGCAGCATCCATTTCAATAGATATTATTAGTCACTTAAATTCCTTAAAAACCTGACCCTAACTCTACTCATTCCAAGTATCTGAAATCCCACCAATGTGAGCAGAAGTTGGAAAGCAGCAGAAACACAGCCTCTGTACAGAAATCTAGTTCCAGGGAAGGAAGGATAGACTGATTTCTTTCTCATGTCACAGCAGACTTGAAAAATAAAGCAAAAAAATTGCAAGATTCAACACATATATTTGAGGTTGGAAAAAGAAGGAAACAGAATACCACTGCTTCCAACTACTCTTAGGGCTTCCTTGCACAACACTAATATTCCCTTGCTCTAAACTCTCAGATGGTACACACTGCACGTTGAAATCTTCTACAGGAACAAAAATAACTCAAAAGGAAAATTAGCTGGGAGCTTTCTCCTCTTTCATTGTACATTGGGTATTTTTTTGTTGTGAACAAGCACAAACACAAGACAAATGCAAAACGATTTCTACTACCTGCCACGAGGGTTTATTGGCTCCAACCACAAAGTCTAAATCAGATGGTACCACTATGTACACAAAGGAAAACTTAGGTGCAGCTCAACAGGAACAGCACATCCCCAGGCAGAAAAACCTCACAAGGTGAAGGATGTGGCAACATCACTGGCTTGGCTCAAACATCCAGTGACACTGGTAATCATCAGTTAAGAGATCCCTAACCACCTATGACACAGTCATCTGCAACTTACAACCTTGATTTGCCCAAGCCACTCTAGTCTAGTCATCCTCAATTACAAGCAACAGAAAAGCAGCTGCTCCTTTCTGCCTCACATGCTCACCACAAAAGGGAGAAAAAAAAGGCTAACAGATCTCTCAGGACAAAGCCTGTACAGAGTTCTTCCTGCATGTTAGCTATATTTTGCCTTTTTTTTTTTCTTTAATGAGAAAAATTAACAAAAAATTATGTTGCTTTTACTTGCATCTACTACCACAACCCCTAGGGGCCACTGCCCTTGGATAACCTCCTGTGCTATGCCTGTGCTATTATGAGCTGGCCATGTTCTGCAGCTGAAGGTCTCCCTCACATAAATGCTCGTGAAAGTGGTTTAATTTGAAAGAGGCAGCAGCAAAGTAGGGAAGAACAATGACAACATCACAAAATGTGGCGAGGATTTCTGTGAGGACAAGTTATCCAGTGCTCAAAACTAACGAAGATGCTCACACTACATCCACCACTCCTACTGAGCTGGAACAGCGTCAGGAGCTCGCTGATACAGAAAAGCCCCACCAGAAGGAAAGATGAAGTTTAGGAACCTGATGAAGTTTAATAAG
>NW_008598047.1:0-14335 GCF_000691845.1 Merops nubicus
TCCCTGCCCATGACAGGGGATTGGAACGGGTGATCTTTAAGGTCCTTTCCAAATCATTCTATAATTACATGATTCACCCTATCCATTGCTACTGTAATTAAGGTAATTGAGCAAGAATCCATTAGTAGAAATGTTTGTATTCACTTATCAGTCCAGTTCTACCATACTGGGTCAAAGTCCACCACGAAGGGACTTGGGGTTTGCTCTCAGGAGGAGCTGTTGTGCTACAGCTATGGGAAGCATGCAAAGATCACCACTAATGATCAGCATCAGGCTGCTGCCTTTGCAGACACGTCCTACATGGAGCATGGAGCAGATGTCCCAGATGATGCACGTGGCCGAGGGTTCAGCTCATCACCAGCACTGCACCCCTCCATTTCTCTCTGCAGTCTGCTTGGTCTTTCTGCCTCCTCTAGAACTTTCCCAACAGTTCCCAAAGTTTCAGAAAAGAAATCAGCAGAGCCCTAATTAAGAAATGTTGAAAGCTGAAGTGACAGTGATGAGTCCTTCCCCCACCCCAGAACCAGTTGGTGTTGAAGGTGAGGTGGACTTCAGTGCTCTTCTAAGAGACCTTGTTTACAAACATGTGTCAGTCACAATATATTGTAGGAATGAGTTGGGTTTTTGTGTTGTGTACTACACCAGTACTCCCAGAATTAAACACACAGCTTTTCTGTCACCCTTATCAACCATTTTTAGAACTGAATTTGCTTATGAATGTGTCACTTGATGCACAAATAAAAAAGGACACACGACAAGTCTCTGCTTAGAGCTGAATACAGAAGTGATTTGTTCTTCATTCCACTGGACCCTCCCCAGGAGTTCCCTAAACTACTCAGTAGCTCCTTTACTTCTCTCCCTTATTCAAGATAATGTGTGATATGAGATAAATTAATTAAAATATGAGATAAATGTGTTGAACACATAGTCTTTGAATACCTGGTAAATGAGTTGGGGGATCTGTGCATGGATCTATTTTGATAATTAGTACAAATTTAATTGGAGACATATTTTTAGTTAAGGATCTATTTAAGCATGTCTTTAAGTGTACCCTTGGAATCAGGGCCTTGAAGATCAGCACCTTTAAATGGGAAAAAATACTGGGACTTGTTTTAGGAGAGAAACATTAAAACCAGGAGTGTAGGTTGGATATCAGAGTTGTGCTGTTTGAAACCACAGTTACATACTTGTAACTGCCCTGTGGACAGGGGAAAGCTCAAATGCTCTGTTTGAAGAGGTTTCAATCATAACTTTGTCCAGTTCATTTGCTAAAAGCAAAAGGTTTAAAGCCCTGTGATTTAATTAAATACCTCCCTTCTTAATTTCTGCCCATAAAGTGAATTTAAAATGAAACAAGAAGAATCTTATTCTTGTCCCAGAACTCTAAATGGTTTCTAGATCTGTTGTCTTTGAAGTATCCTGACACTGGGGAACCAATTAAAAGACAATTAACTGATCTGTTTGAGTGGTTCAAACACAGACTTGGTGTGGGACTCACAGAAGTGTGGCTGGGAGCAGCTGGTGATTTAAGCATAAAGGGGAGAGGAGGGGCAGGTGAGTGAAAACAAATGGAAATAAGATTGTGAACTAATGTCTTATTTCAGGTGCTTAAACATTTTTAATTATTAGCTGTTGGCATTTGGGTGGCTTCTCCCTGTGTGTTCAGCTGCCCCAGGCTGCAGGCTGCTGCTTCCAAGCAAACATCCCATAATCCTGCTGGTCTTGCCTGTGTGAATATTTGACTGTAGAGCTGAGGTGCAGTTGAATATTTCAGACCCCAAAGCTGCTTGCTGAGTGGAGAGCCGTCCTCAGCCTGCTCTGGGGAAGTCTCAGAGCTCTCTCTGCTTCTCTTTTAATGCAGAAATTGTTTCCCAACTAAGCTGTTAGTGTCTTGGGCTGCCTGTGGGCACCTCTGCTTGGGAACCCCTCCAGGGGTGGGGACTCCACCACTGCCCTGGGCAGCCTGGCACAGCCCTGGACAACCCTCAAGGGGAAGAAATGGTTCTTCAGGTTCAACTTAAACCTCCCCTGGAATGACTTGAGGGTGTTTCTTCTTGTCCTGTCCCTTGTTCCATGGGAGAAGAGCCCGACCCCACCTGGCTCCAGCCTCCTGTGAGACAGTTGTTGAGAGCAAGGTCACCCCTAACCCTCCTTGTTGAACAACCCCAGGTCCCTCAGCCACTCCACATAAGAGCTGTGCTCTAATGTTTGAAAAAAATAGTTTGTTTGAAATCTCAGATCCATATACAATTACACATATATTTACACATCAGAACGAAACATGGCAGGACAAGGATTATCACAAAGAAATAGGATTGTTTTCAGAAATCTATCCAGCCCTACCTTTTTATGGCAGGTGAAGGAAAGCAAAAGAAAACCCACCAAAAACCCAACCCCACTTTATTGTATATGAGATGATTTTTGCTCCTCAGGACCTTTGGCAGACCAGGTAGAAGGTATTAACTCTCTTGATCTGATTTTTCTCATGTTCCTGAGGTGAAGCAAGGACCCTCACCACTGAGCCTCTCCACCAAGAGCCCACGCACCTTGCAGCAGACAGTGGCTGGTGTGTGAAGCACCATCTGAAGAGGGGACAAGGAGACTTTCACTGTTAACTAACTGCTCTTTTGAAACCTCTCCACCACAGCTGCAGTGCAAAAAATGACCTTAAAGTACTTTAAAACTCCAGAGCCAGAACTCCGCTGAAACGTGTGGCAAGAAGAGCTCCAGGTTTCTTGGCAGTAAGTTGTTATTGCTCAATCACAGCACTTTTAACTATCTTATAAGGAAAGGAAAGTTATTTTTAAAAAAAGAAAAACCTTTTTTTTCCAGCTGAAAACTTTCTGCCAAGGTCTAATTCATGGTTTGAATAACTAGTGCCTCCAGAGCAGAGCTTGTGTGTCTGGACCTGCTGGGTGAGAGAAGAGGGGAATGGGTTTGAGAGATTGAAAATGAACAACTAACAGCAGTCAGATATTTTCAGGTTTTATTCTTCAATGAGTCAGATTTTGAAGCAAAAATAGCTCCAGTACTTTATGCTATTTTAATTAACATTGCTTATTCTCTAAAAGGTATCAAGTGTCTGTCCTCAGTGTTAAACTGCCTTTCTTATTGTTTTAAACAGAGGTGTAAATGACAGAGATAGTCTCTCTTTTGTTGGTAGCACAATGTAACCCGACAGGAATTTTAGTTTAGCCAACATATAGATCACACCTACACCAAACTCTTCCCTTTTATAGTGTTTTTTCTTCATCTGCCTCTGAGGAAGGAAAAGGCAGCATGGGTGTTGGTTTGGATTTGTTGTTTAGCTCAAACGAGAGCAAAGTCTGGTTCCTCCAGGTTAGATATTTGTCTATCAAAACAAAATGAATTTTCTTTTTTACCATTTAGAATTTAATATGTGCTTAGAGATAGAATATCATCTGTCTGGCACTGGGAGCATGACCTGGACAGGCATTTCAGCCTCCCCCAGTGGAACCTTTTGCTGCTGTCCATACCCAGTTGCATATGTATGATGGTGTCTTGGCTGTGTCTGAGCCCACCAGCTTCCATCTGCCTGCTGGCACGTTGCCTGCTTGGCACAAATTGCCTGGATTTAGCCCTGAACACAGGGATTCTTCATGGCAGGGGTGCCTGTGCCCCTTGCCCTGTGCAGAGCTGTAGGCACTGAGCTGGGGCCAGGGCTGGATTGTGGCACAGCCTAAATGTGAGGATGGGGAGAACAAACCTGATGAGGGGCTTGTCAATATTTCCCTGCAGTCCCTCTTCACTGATGGCCAAATTTCCATTCCTGGTTATGCTGCAGAGGGACAATGCAGAGTCTTTATGTGGTAACAGTGAGGCAAAGAAGCAAAACTTTGTGCTCCTAAACTGAGGAAATGAGATCTGAAAATCCTGGAAGCGCTACGTGTGTGCAAAAACCCAGGGTACTGCCTTTATATGTTCTTGAATTCTATCTTGCTGATTATTGCAGCACTTTAGTTATGCCATCATTTCACAGGTCTGCACTGCTGAGGAGCAGATGAAGGGATTTCCTCCCACCTGTTGAGGCATTAGAAACGGCAGATGTTGGATAATTCTGCAAATAGAATTCTAGTTTATAATTCTTCATTTATTTGCACATCTCTGAGAAACGAAATAAATGTGATTCCTCATGATCTAAGTGGTTAAAGAGAAAAAGAATGCTTTGAAAAATCTGGTGCCTGAAGACTAGATCTGCTTAATGGTACATATAGAATAATTTCTCTGATGACAATGCTGTACAGTAATTCCAGGGACCCAGGGGAACGTGGCACTGCAAAATCCCAAGCTAGAAAACAGCCCAAACATTTTCTTTTAATACTACAGAAACTCCTCATTCACAAACAGGAAAGTACAATACCCCAAGGTAGTCTGATTTCTATTTTTTTTTCATAACCCAGAAAAGAAAAGGCCTTTTTTCCCTTTTTTTTTTTTTTTTCCTGTGTATGCAAATAGCATTTTCATCACAGCAAAGAGAAGTGTGTAATCTTTTTCTTTTAGCTCACTGGAACAAGCAGTTGGTGTAATTGGACAATTGATGTAATTGCATGTGCAATTGGAGTAATCCCACATGCAAATAAGGGATTATTCTCCCAGTTATAAAACTTCTGTGAGCAGTCACAATGTATTTCTGTGTTGCTTAGGCACATAATTGTATGTGTGTTTTGCACCTAGCTTTTTTTATGCAGCATTCTACCTACTTACTTATTTCATAACACTACTATTACCTAAATATGAAATATTCTTTACACAGCAAGCAATAAAAATAATGGCTTCACAATAATACTCAGGGCTGGGAATACATTATTTCTAAACTGTGTTACGCTTTACTTTATGGGGAGTGAAATAAACACTTACTAAAGATAAAACCTCATTTAAGCTCCAGTTGCTCTGCAGCAATCGACGACGTGCAGAATGTTTTGCCAGCTCCCCAGGCCCTGTAAGGGGAAGGTGGCAAGCAATTCTTTACCTTGTTTTTTAAAACCTGCTGTTGCTAATGATAAAATTTTAGGTGTAATGACTTTTTCTCTAATTCTTTATCCTTTCAGTTTTGTTGGCACCAAGAGATATGGTCTGTGGCCAGGTAAAATCCTCGTTGGTGTGTATGAGGCAACACACCTCACAATATTTTGCTGCCAAAATGTTTTGCAGCTCTGTTTTCGAGCTGCTGGAAAATCAAGATGGAGCTGTGCACACTTAGGTGGTTAAGGAATCACTCTTTCACTTATTTTCCTGTTTTTTTTAACCCTGCTGACTGTAGTGGAGGGTGCTAGCAGTGTGTTGCAATGGTGTCAGGATTTCAAGGGAAATGGCAGATTCAGACCAAGGGAAAATGGGCTGAGTACATTTAATTTATTCCTTTTATTGACTTCTGCTCTTCTAGAGTAGGAGTTCCACAAACTTCATACCAGCTTAAAAAAGCTACTCTTTGCATGGATGAGGCAAATAGGATCTCAGAATATGATTGGAATATAATTGTCAGTAAAATCCAGTGGCACTATAGAAATGAAATAAAAATGCTGGACAGAAGTACAGGAGGGCAGAAAATGCCCAGGGCAGAGTGGGGCCGTGTGTGCTCCTCTAGTTACTTCAGCGACATTGATTAATGGATTAATTGTATAAATGTATTTTTTTACATTCTGTTATGCAAGATGTTTATGGATAAATCACTAAGTAAATAGAACTAAAGCTTTTGCTGCAGGTAGTTTTCACCTTTCTTTTCTTACTGCTATTGCCTGCCCCAAAAGGTGCCTGATAGTGGTGATGTGTGTGTCTGCTCCTTGGCTGTGAGTGTTCTATGGTCTTAAGGATAAGCTTGTGAGGTGTTCCATCACTTCATGTTTTTAAAGCAATTTGAGAACGTCTTAATAGACATTTGGTTTGATTATTACTGTGGGTTTTTTTAACTGAAGGTATAAAAAAATTTAACAAATCAGGCATTCCAAATGGGAGGCAGGATTTCGCTCACTGTGTTGGGTGGCAGTGGTGGAGTGTTGGTTGACTGAAGGAGATGAACTGTCCTTCTCTGAAATATGTTTCCTCTTTTTCTTTAGCTGCTCTCAAAAGGAGAGGGCTGCCGAGTTTAATCTCTTTAAAACCAGTGCATGGTATGCAATGAGCTGACATCCCACCCTCGTGCCATTTCATAACAGAAACCAGAGGAAGGAAAGTCTGATGGCCAAATTTTTGTGAAATATTAATTTCTTATTTAATGACACCTCATCTGAAATAAGAAATTAACATTTCTGGTTTTAATGGTGATTATTTTGCCCTGAAATTTGTGAGCTTTTTCATCTTTGTCTATTTTCTCTGCAAAGATGTCATTAATATTTCTTCCATCCTTCAAATACCATCTTGTCATCCTAGCTGTAAATCCAGCAGAGGGGTCGCTTTCCACCCTGGGGGCTAAATTTGGCTATTGATCCTAAGGGGTTTTGTTCAAGTTCTCCATTATTAATGTATGAAGTGTTTAGAATGAGATAAAAATGACACTCCCCCCCTGACCCTGCAACGGTGGCATTTTCCTTTGACCATAAAGGGTGTGGAAATATAAATTTTCTTATTGGGCTGGTGGGTATGGAGGCCAAGTCCTTCTAAAAGGCTAATTATGAAAAGAGAATTTAAAGCACCCCCTGGGCCAGAGGAAGAGTAGCTTCAAGTCTCTAGTCAGATTCTTGGCAGTGTGGATCAATACAGATCCATTGAAATGTGCAGGATATGCTTCTTTTTACAATCAGCTCACTATCTGGTCCTATATGTATTTCAAGTATTTAAGCTAGAGGGATCCCTAGTAAGATCAAAAATACATCATTTCCAGCAGCATTCTGGGCAAACAAAAGAGCCAGGCAAAAAATACTTTCCCATTCATGTATTTATGTCAGAAGAAATTAATCTTTCAGAGTAAGCCATCATTTTTATTCTGGTGATGCTGTGCTCACTCCTTATCCTGAGGAGCTTTGTGACTGACTCAGGGAAGATGTCAGCCTCTTTTTATTTCTCACCTGTAAAGCCAATTCCTACAGCTCTACATGTGTGTGGTTCAAACTCCCTATTCTTAAACTGAAATTCCTGAGATTTGTAGTGACTCTTTTGGGAGAACAATAAAGAGGAAACTTGATTCTCACAGGCCATGTGTCCTCATAAATTCTTCTGTTTATAGGGTGGTATCTGTGCTGATAATTTTCATGGATTCTTGCTTTGAAAACATATTAGTGCCCAGACACTGTCAGAGGGTGGCTTATTTAGACTTTTGGCTTGATGCAATCTGGCAATTCTTGCTACAAAGCATCTCCCTGAGATGCACAGAGCCCCAGAGACTGATGCTTGCTCTGCACAGCCACAGAGGTGTGTCCTCTGAAGGGCAAATAAACCTGGAAATGGCCTGTTTCAGCAGGCACAGCTGCAGTGTGAGGCTTTGGCAACACTCTGTAGATATCTGGAAAAAGGAAGGGTGGTGGCATGTCAGCATCCTGTTTGGAAGTGGCAAGCTGGAGATCAGGGCGTGTGCTGAACCTGGGGGCTCAGCCTTGCTCTAAATGCAGTGTAATTCCAGTGCTACTTTGTGTACATGACTTCAGGGTCGTGCTAGGCAACACCAGCCACAGCATCCACTCCTGAAATCATTGCAGCCTCATTGACTCCTTCTAACTTCAGCCAACAGGGGTGGACCTTCAGGTCAGGAGGCCACAGCTCCAGCTGGAGAGCATTGCTGGGGAGCATCACTGCTTGGCCATGTACTGCCCATCTCCCTCCTGCACAGCACATCCAGCTGAGGATCCAGCACATCCAGCTGAGGATCCAGCACAGTGACCCTGGAGCAGAAATTTCCTCTTCTGAGCTCTGTCTTCACATTATGCCTGTGTTGACATGGCTGCGTTTCAAACCCCTGTGAATGCAGTAGCTGGTATTGAACCATGCAAAGAGTAAAACAAATGCCTGGGTAAATTAGGATTTCTTTTAATGGAAGTGGAATCTACAGAGTTGCACGTTTTTCAGCGAGTCATTGCTGGTCTCTTTACAGCTCTGTGTTAGGCAAAGGGAAAACGTGTGTTAGAGGGTGAGCTCTGAGAGTGGGCAGGACATTGCTTTGGGATTCCATGCAAAGCACGTAACCTGCCTCTGCTTGTCCTTTGAAAAGGTGTCCACAGGAAGAGTGAAGCTTAAGAATAGGATTATTTGAAAGTCCTTACTCTGTTTAACCCTCACGTGCAGGTACTTCAGTGTTTTGATGAACAAAGACTCCTTTTAGATTGGAAACTTAGTCTTTAGATTACATTTGTGACTTGATAGGAAGAATCTCTCTGGCTTGAGCAGTTCCACTGAGAGACAAAGAATTATCTTTGTTTATCAAATTCTGGTACAATTTTAGGGAATTTTTAGGTTCTTCAGCTAATGTAATCTGATGTGACTGCAAGACTATCAACAGAGCTGCTCTGGTGTATAACGGTGTTGGATCCTGTGGATAAATTCTGATGTAAGGAAAGGCTTCATGCTTTCCTCACTTCACCTTCTCTCATTTGCTTTAGTTTAATTCTTAATTCCAATAGAAAGCCAGGAAAAAAAAAATGTAGTTTACTTTGGTTTGTGTTTATTCCCCCAGGGCTGCAGAGTAAGAGCTCTCACTGCTCACCCATTGCTGTTCCATCTCACCCAGACTCAGGTCACCCTCACACACCCTGCTGGGCAGGTGAGCACGTTCTCTTTCATGGCCACAATGAGATGAGTCAAGCAGGTGCAATATGACATTTGCATAGTAAATTGTAATATTTTCTTAATTATTACGATCATCTTTCTGCTTTCTGAAAAAAAACCCTCCTATGATGCTTGGGAAGTGCTGCAGGGGCAAGTTAATGGTGCATGGGGTATTTATCATGTGGTGAGAGGGTGGCCAAATCAATTATCTGCTCAGAATTTGGCCCAGGAGCTTAGGCAAACCTTCTTCAAAATGCTCTTCTGTTATTCAGTGGAATGAAACTTTGGCAGAGAAGGTTTTCTTATAAAATATTCTGTTCAAAAGATGCCTTCAAATTTCAGACAAGTGAAAAATACTGCAGCAAGGTCACTGCTCAGTGTTTCTCTTTGTGTTTTTGTTCTTCTGGTTACTGCTGAAGTCAGGAAGTGAATGAAAACTCAGAACAAAATGGTTTTTAATGATTTCACATTTCTGAAAGATCCATTTTGCATTTCTGCTACGGTTTGGGCTTATCTTGATCAGACACTTTCTGCCTTTTGGAAGTAAGTGATCTACCCCACTGGTGAGAAAACCACTTATTTCTATGTGCAGCTTTAAACCGAGTGATTTAATTCCTCTGAATTTTATCAGAAGCTCATCTATGTGCCTGGGCCACTCTTCCTGGTGCCATGAAAATTACTGGCTTCCCTAAGGATGCTTGTAAAATAATTTATGCTAATGGCATGATCACTGCTAAAGAGACGTGTGAGAAAATGAGATCTTCACCATGAAAAGATGTAGAAAAACATTATGGATGTTTAAGTCGTTCAGGTGGCAAGATGAAAAAATGTGAGTGAGATACAACAATGCTTTAAATGACACAGAGGGAAAGTTGGTACTTTCAGCTACAATGCAGAAGAATTGAAGCTCTGCAGCTCAGAACACACAGAAGTGTTAATAACAGAAATGGATAAAATACACACTTTGTGGTGAACACAGATTTTTGAAGAGGAAGGTAATTACAGCCCTGAGCCCTTTGTGGTGTGGAGCTCTTTCTGGGTCATTACTCCTCGTGTGGTACCACAGCCCCTTGGCTGAGCTGGAGCTCTGTCTCCTTTCAGACTGAGCTGATGCCTCACTAAGATCTATTTGTGAAAACCAGACCTGAGCCTTGTATTAAAACAGATCCCCCATATGGTGGCAGCCTTTTGAAAGATATGGGGGAAAAAAACCTTCATTTAATGTTTGTTTTAAGACAGCCTGAAGGGAAGATATGTGACATGGAACAGCTCCTCTTTGATGGGGAGAGTTGTTCATCCGCAACACGCCGCCACCAGGACCTGTAGGAGAGCAATGGCTGCTGATGATAACAAGACTATTTCAATTCTAGAGCTTATTTCAATGAAGGACTATCTTAGAGTCATTTAATCACTTCTCAAGTGCTTAAAACAGTCACCCTCTTAGAGGAATGAATACAGACCCCCCACTTCAATTACCAGTGATGTCCTCCATGCCTCAGCGTGGGCCACACAGCGACTCCTGGAAGAGCTTCTTGCTCTTCTGTGAGACATTTCTGCTTATGTTCAGTAAACTCTAAAATGAGGTGGGCAGCAGAGTCCTCCTCCTTCCAGGAGCTTTTCAATGAGAACTGTGTTGGCAGCTCCTTCCCTTTCTCCTGGAACTGGAAGAGGAGCTGCAGACAGGGCGAGTGAACTGGTGCTGTGAGAGGAACAGGGAAAATCTATTTGCCCAAGATTTAAGTTCTGCACACCAGGGCCATGAACTGTAAAGCACACCAGGCAAATTTGGGCTAATTCCTTTAACTGCCCATTAGACTTTCCTCCTTCCTACTTAAAGTATCTGATTGCTGAAGAAAAGCTGTTTTCTGGGAAGCTCTGACATGACGAAATGTTTTGGCTGTTCCTAGGTGGCCAGAGAGACAATCCCCCTAGGTTTCAATTTGCTTTGAACTGACTCAGTGCAAGGAAGCCTTTTTTTTGGTTTTTATTTTCCCTCAGCTGAGGTGAGCAGGGATGCTGGAAGGCAGGAGACCTGGTGCCCAGCAGGCTGACACCATTGAACTGTCACGGGGCAGAGCAGCCTTTCAGGATTGTGCCATCCAAGCACAAGAGTGGATGTTTGAAAACAGATTTAGAAGAGTGGTGGTTATACAGTCTTCTGTCTTCCTTATTGCTTACAGTAGGACTATTGTACTCTCCTGGAATGACCAGTTTCTGCAATATCTTGTCCCCAGGTAATAATAAAACGGAAGACAGAGAGAAATGTACTGGGGATAGGCACATCTGAGAAAGACTGATGGTATCTGAGGTATCAGCTCCTATTTTCATGTTCTCTTGTCCTGCAGGTTAACCAGACTTGCACCCTGTTATCTGCTGGAGGTAGGAGCTGTGGAAGCAAGGGAAGGACAATGATGTTTCTCTTAGGGACTCCCTACCCATCTACTGGTTCCTGTATTGGACCCCTCAGCCCCACTTTCTGCTGAGCACAAGGTACCCTCCGTGTCCACAAATAGGGGACGTGGTTTCTTTGCAAGCTCCCCACATTCTTCTCATGCAGATGAAACCTCTCTGTTCCAAGGGCTCCGTGAGTTACAGCCTGCTTATTGTTTTGAAAATAAAGATATTAGTATGCAAATGACTCTGGAAGGTGTTTCTTCTCATTAGAGAACGGAGATCATTTGATAAAAGATGCAGTGTGCCTCATCTGTAAAAAGGCTCAGCAAATTTGTCTTGTCTCAACAGCACTCTAACAACAAGAGCGAGGGGGTAATGCAGCAGAGCAAGCACAGGAGACAAATGGGTTCTGACACTCAGGTTACCTTTACTCTGCAAGGTGGGCGTGAAATTTTTTATGGTGAGACAAAAAAGATGATGGGCAATTAACTACAAACTCATGCCGCAGGTTTATCACACGCTCAGCTCATCCATCTGTGTCTCGGTCTCCAGTGGGCTCATGAGTTTCATCAAGAAAACCATTTTCAAAGCAGCAGACCAAAACAGATCGTTTTTGACTCCAGGCTCCGTGGAGGCTTTGCAGGAGTTTTACCTTATGTTTATGATTTACAGATGCAACATATACACGTTGCAGAAAAGAGTGGTCTAAATATTTTCCCCTTGCAGGGAACGTGCTTGGAAACGTTTCTCATTCAGGGACCAGTTCTGCAAACACTTGTGTGCCCCTCAATAACTTTATTCAGATTAATTCCATTAAATTCTTTGGGGTGAGATGGTAAACGTGGTAAGTCACTGCATTTAAATTCCAATTTCTGTCCTGTGATGACTCTGTCGAATGGATCCAGGGAGTTAGGAGAGGATGGGGGAGCTGGTGGTTGGAGCACTGAAGAGGATGGAGAAGATTGGGGCTCAGTTTGTGTTTCTGCTGCAGACTGTCTGCGTGACCTTGGGTGAATCACTTGGCCTGGAAAGTCAGGATAGTTGTTGTTGTGTTTGTGCCAAACCAGCTAATATTTAACTATTGCCCTTCACAATATTATGCCAACGAATATCTTATTAATGGCTTTTAAGAGCTAACCTTAGAGAAATAATATTTTTACTTAACTAATTAATTTGAGGTAGTCTTGCCAGATTGGGTAAAAAAAAAAAAAAGAAAGAAAAGAAATAGATTTTTCAGAATTAAAGGTAATTATTTTTCTGCTGTGAATTTTCAAGTCCCTCTTCTCTTTTTGTTCCCTAAATCCAACTGCTTCCCAAAACACGTACCCTCCTTCCCGAGAGACCACCCTGGGAGGGAGCACAGTCAGAGACATGGACTAACCACTGAAACTGTCACAAAGCCCCCAGGTGATGCCCTGAAAATAGGGGAGGGTGCTAAGCCTGGTCATATAGGAATAATTCTAATCATTTTTATAGGAAATGAAGTGATGTAGCTGCTGGCCAAACCCCTGGTGACCTCGCTCTGGAAGAGATGTGTTTCCAGCTGTTCTTATAGGAAGGTGAGTATCACTCGAGTGAAAAAGACTCCTAATTTTTCATTCATTTGTCAAATACCTGTGAATTTTGTATCCCTTTGGCATAATGTTGTTTATTGGTGTAAGACTAGGCAGTGCCATCAGGCTTAAGCCAGTGAAAGGCTTCCTTTAAATTCACTCCCTCGCCACTCAGCACTGCTGGAGAAAGTGATCTGCTGCAGAAAGATACAGGTCTCATGGTCCTTCCTGACAGTCAGTAAATCTGAGCTTTGTCAGGCCAAAGAGATGCCATAAAGAGAGCAGATTCAAAGAGATTAGTTCTGCCAGCTGGCCTGAAGAGAGAATTTACAGCTCCCCTTTGCCTGCCTGGCAGAGCTGGAGGGTGCACAGGCTCCAGAGGTCAGGGAAAATCCTTCTGCTCCTGCCACGGGGCTTTACATCACAGCCAGAATGAGACCACTCTACTGGGAGGGGGGAGATGGGGTGGAGAGATGCTTGGTTTTGTTTTTCCAGCTGTGTGCTACCTTTGCAGCAAGCAGACTTCTGATTTCTGTCACGAAGCATCCCCTTTGCTCTGGTTGGTGGTTCTTACTGCTATCAAAGTTGTGTAGTTGAATTCAAAGGCATAATAGTAACCTAAAAAAATCTGTAATAGCAGCACAGCCCTGGTGCAATTGTACAGTGGTGTATGTGGCAATGTTCATGCTGGTAGGTCTTTGAAAAGACATGAAATATTCCCAAGTAGCAGTGATTGATTCCTCAAAGCACACGTGAGATGTTCAGGAGACAGAGGGGTGGGATGTGAAGGGGGAGGATGTGGAGAGTCGACCACAAGCAAGCACCAAAAGTTCAGGTATCAGTCATTAAGGCTGTTGTGGTACCCTTGAATATTTGGACATATTAAAAAAAAGGTAAGTCTTGGAAAATTCAAATTCTTTCAGACAGGTTTGAAAGTGTGGTCACTGGATTTATGGTGGCTGATGAAAACTTCCTAAGCCTGGTCTTCCTGGCTCAAAGTTTCCCTTGATTTCAAAGAGGAATGTGGCCTGAGAACACCATGAGAACAGTTGGGCCCCTGACAAACCACTTGGCTGGGAAAGAGGAATAAAATAAAATAAAATAAATTCATGAGGGAAAGGGAGTGCTTTTACTGGGGGAGCTAAGAGAGACCACAAACATGCTGTCATGAAAATGTACTTAGTTAAAGAGTTTCTTCAACCCCATCACTCAGACCATATAGCCAAGAGACACTAAAGCAGAGTTGTTTCACAGCTCTCATGAAGACAAAATGTGTCTTTATTCCCTGCACTGCCCCACTGAAAGGCAGCAAAACATTATTTGATGGCCAAGTTCTAAGCACACCTTATAAAAACCTGGGATGTATCTCTGCATTTATAAATGGTGGAGTAAATGTATGTGGTTTATAATTTAACCTTAATTTCTCATAGGTAGAATTACTTCCATCCCATTTTTTGATTCCTAGTTTTCAAAAGCAATTCTCATTTCCAATATAAATGCAGATATTTTATATGTCCTGTAACGTGATACTGCAAATATGTTGAAGTAATGAGTCCTCTGCAAGCTGGAGGATGCCACTTGGGCTGTGGTATTTTGATCACAGTAAGCTATGGAGAGAAAACTTGTAAAAAGATAATACAAGCATGTGATACTCTCCTTCCCTTTTTCCTCTTTCC
>NW_008598047.1:14366-19758 GCF_000691845.1 Merops nubicus
ATATTTGTTTTAAAAAACCCTTTGCAAACTCCATTATTTAACAAAGTGAGCACAGAAGGGTAAATGGATGGAGTTAATGAAATAGCCATAAAAGTCTGAATCTCAATAGAAATATCAGTATCTAACCCATCATTTTTAAAATCCACCGTTTATTTCTGAAGTTACTTTGATATAGCTTGAGCTAGAATAGGAATAGATAGAAAATATGAAAAGAGGACTGACATATCCATGCAAACAATTGGCTAACATGCCTTTCCCTGTGGCTTTATTTGCCTGTGGAGGAATTATTCTAAAGTGACCAAGTTTCTCTAAAAGCATGTATTTTACTGGATAAAAAGGACATTTTCTTACTCCCAGGGATGGAGGACTCTGGCTCCATTTGAATCACTGAAGAAAATTAAGTGCCAAATAAACAGGGAGAAGAGAGCTGTAAGAGCAAGATCTACGATGTGTTGGGTTGATGCACCTCACACAACACTTCTCAGAGCTCCCAAATGGGCTGCCAAAATTGATCTGAATGTTCAAGCCAACGCTTTGGCATTCATAAACAACAAGAACGTGCACCCCCCTCTGATACAAAATGAGATATAGAAGGTTAATGCCATCTATGAAAGCTGCCTGTGAACATAAATCCTGTAATTTAGATAGCAAAATGGGTGATGCAAGGGGATATTTCATTGGTACAGGCCAACTGCTTGCCAAGACTGATGCTCCTGAGCATCACCAGCAATAAAATTGGTCAGATGGATTTTTACCTGGAGTAAAGGGAACGGACACGTGCCCATTAACACCAGTATGGGGGAACTGGGAGGCTGAGGGTGTCACAGGAGCTATTTGAAAGGCTTTGCTGAAGCTGCCCTGTGCTACTTCAAAGCTTAGTGCTTTGTTTAAAATTCAAAAGAAGCCATCATCCCCTTCTCAAGTCATCAAGTGAATTTATTTAGAAGTAATTAATTGCTGGTTAATTGCCATGCAGGTTACTATGCTGTAGAATAAAATTCCTGGATGTTTTAGTTGCTGCAATAAGCTAATGAATTTTTGTAAGTGTTTGTGTTAAGACTGAACCATCTTAAGTTAGCTGTGCAGCTTATGCCTAGTGTACAAATCTCAAAGAGGGGCTCATAGATTTCTTAAAATTGAAGGCTGGCAATGTTTCTGTGAAAGAATTGAATCAAATGAAAATCCTGAAATGAGGGTTTGGGATGCTTAATTAAAATAACTGCTAATACAAAGTGCTAAGGGCTAAGAACTGGATATAATTAAAAAAAAATGTAGAAGTCTCCAAAACAAGCAGTCTCCTCTGAAAAAATGAGGCTTGCCCATCAAATTTCTGTTAGAATTTGGAACCATTTGGTTGTGAATGGCACTGTATATGTTTTGGCTAGGGAAAATATTTTACAGTGCCACACATAGAACACAAAAATTACCTATCAGCTGTAAAACAAATTGTAGACTGACTAGGTCTCCAGGAGTAAGATTGTTTTCAATAAATGAATGATCAAGCATTCTGAGCCTGTTTGAGATGCCATCAGTTACACCAGCCAAAATGATCCCACTGCTGGGAACATTCCTGTCTCTGGTTGGACTATTTACAACCTGCCTAAAATCCATGTGGTGTGTGTGGTAGTGAGGGCTCAGAGGGCACATTCAGGGAGGCTCAAGGTGCATACTCCTACTCCATCCTTAAGGAAAATAATCCTACAGTAGTCCATAGCAAGTGGTTTATGCCATGCTGTAGGGGTTGTGGAGCTGTTTTGGTCCAACACCCAGCTGTGGCCACTAGGACTGACTCCCCCTGCAGCAGAGAGCATTGCCAAACCAACAGAGCACAGCTGGAGCTGGCACACATCTGTGCCGACTGTGCCATCTGCAGGGCTCCAGCCTGCTGGGTACTGCCTTTGCCATCTGGGAACTCCAGCTCTGAAAATCTCTCCCTGAAGATGTTGGCTGTGGTCATCATCCTGCAAAAACTCATAGCCAAGACAGGGCAAAACTCCCCAACTTGCCAAACTCCTCCTGAAACCAGGTGCTGCATCCCAGGGAGACTCTGCTGACATCTGAGCAGCTTCTGGATCCAGGACATCACGCTCCACACAGAAGCTGTGTAAAAGTGCACAATAAAATGTAAGTCCCAGCACCAGCACTGGTAAAATTGAGTTTTTCCTCCAGTGATGGAGCCTTGGTCATAAGGAGGACGTGTGGTCTGCCTGGTGAAGGTCTAGAAAAGAGAGTGCAGACATTTTAAAGCTAATTCTGGTTGTTTTCCAAATCTGAGCTGTGCTTTTAGATATACTTGGATATTTTAAATACCTAAATTAGTATTCAAAGAACTGTTGGCAATTTTGGGGCCAGATTTTGCTCTTATTTGCCTTTGTGCAAGACAGGAATGTGTAAGTAGAAACTGGCACTGGATGCAGAACAGATTTTAGATTGTTTAAACTGAGTTTCTAGAATTGCTTTGCTCTTCTTCAGGCTGTGTGAGTTTCCAAATTGGTGCTTCATTTGGGGGAGTAACGTGTCTTCTCTGAAGAACATCACCAGCTCAGCTCTGGGCTATTTCCCTGGTGAAATCATGACTCCCCTCTGACTGAAATCCAGTCCTGAATTACTTTATTGATCTAGTTTTATATCAGCTACCCTAATTTGTGCCATTTTGGATAGATTTGAGGTATCTGCCTGTACCCTGCCAGCTTTTCAAGTGCTTGCTGACCCTCCGGCAGCATGATGAGCTGGTGCAGGGCAGCTTGCAGTGCTGGCAGCCAGATGGACATGCTGCAGTTTCCATCCATTTCTGTCTCAATAATCTGATGTGGTTTTTGTTCAGTCTGCGTTTGGTCTTGGAAGCAAGAGAACCTTTGCAAGCAAAACTAAATGGCTGAAGTAGAAAGGGGGTGGTGGCAGTTTAAAGCACACGAAATCAAAAGCTGCAGGTCGTTGAGCTGTTTTCAACCCCCCTTGTGTCTTTAGCTTTTGGATTTTTGAGTTTGAATTCAAGTCTAAAAGGGATGGAGCAAGGGTGGTCAAGCTATGGAACTGGCTGCAAGGGAAGTGGTTGAATCACCCTCCTTGGATGTGTTTAAAAGTCATATAGGTGTGGTGCTTAGGGACAGGGTTTAACAGTGGACTTGGTAGAGTCAGGTTAATGGTTGGACTTGATCTTGAAGGTCTTTTCCAACCTGAGTGATTCTATGATTGCATGAGCACAGACTTGCAGACTTTCTGAGGACCTGGCGCTGGACAAGATGGGTCTGTGCTTGGCTGGCTTCAGGGAGGTGATACCCTGCAGGTAGTCGCACAGATTTTGAATTGTTTTGGGGAATGTTTATGCTGCAAAATCCAAACCTGGCAGACAAAGAGCCTGTGGGACCTAAAAGAAATGTGGAGACCTATAGCTGTGTGCTCTTGAGAGGGACATGCCAGGGAGAGTCACCACTCTCCACACTGCTGGCAGGGAGCTACAAGCAATGGTTTGATTCTCACTTTCCTGGTCATAAATTAGAATCATCTTTTTCTTTACAGGGAGATTTCCATTGTTCACAGGAAAGGTGTTAAGATTTAATTTCATTATCTTTAATATTAATCCAAACGGGCTTTAAAAAAGCCATTTATATATCAAATTGTGACTAAGAAAGCTTAATTCAGGTCTGAATGCTTTTTATTGAGGCTCAATCAGATACATGTAAGACTTTAAGCTTTCTCTAGTCAAAAGCCAGTCTTGATCCTTCTGTGAGTTAATGAGAAATAAATAGAGAGGATAGCTGGAGGAGAGGGGAAAAAAAAAAAAAAAAGGATTTTGGGCCCATTCAGTGAAAATATCCCAAAATTAGTTTTGTTTTTGGATGTTCCTTTATGAAATACTCCTTGGAAGTAAATATTGCTTGACTTGTTTTTTTTTTTCCTGAAGAATTTAACAAGTATTTAACAAATGGAAGTAATTCTCCACACTGGAATGTGCTGTGAATGCTCTTTTATTAACTCTTGCAGTTCTCAAGAAGAGTTTTCTGTGTGTAATGTTATTTACAAATTCAGGACATAAGGTTCTGGGATAAGTTTTTATTTTGATATCTCCATCTCACTCTTCAGCTTTTAGAAGATGACAGAGATTTGTCCAAACTACACTTAACAGGAGCAGAAGAGACAGCCACTCTGATGTTGGTGACAAAAAGCCTGGGGAGAGGGATGAAACCATCAAAAATCAATACTGTAAAATCTCTGTCTTTCACAAAAGATTTAAAAACAACCCCCTCTCTGCCTCCTCCTTTGAGATTTTTTGCTGAAAAGCTTTGTTTTAAGAGAGGTTGTTTTCAAAAAGAGGGGGCAGGAGAAGGCTGGGGGAAAAAAAAAATGATTATTTTCACATTTCAGTCATTCTCCAGAGTGATATGTGGGAATGCTGGCTCCAAAGGCCAGGGGGGAAGGCAGTAGATATAAAAGCTTTTGTTTCCCCCTAGAAACTTTGTCATATTTTGTTTAAATTAATATATTTCTTTGGAACTTTGGGATTGCAGGCAAAGGTTTCACTCCCTGACTTGTGAAGCAGCTAGAGCTCTGCCTCTAATCGGTGTGATTAATTAAAAAGGATGAAGAGATGAAACTTCTTGCCCTCTGAAGTCAGTCTGTCTTGCATTTACAATCTTCTTTTTCCAGTGACTGGCCATCTAGCAAAAAAAAAGCCAGACAAGGAGAGGTGCCATTGCAATAGGAATAAATGGTAAACAATGGCATTAGAAGGTAACCTTCCATTCTCTACTTACAACCTGAGCCAGACCTGAGGCATTTGAAATGAGTGGTTTAAAAATAATGACTTGCACCAGAAAATAGAAACAGGAGAAGGTATCAAAGAGTAAAATGTAATTGCTGTGATTTAGCTGAGCAGAGAGACCTTCTATAAAAGAGAAATGTGGTTTGGAACGTGGAGGGAAAGCCAGAAATTAGTCTCAGGGAATTTTTAATCCTTTTGTGGACATATTTTCTCCCTAACTTCCTGCATGAACTAGGTTAATTCACCCACATAGCTTCTAGAGTGCAATTACTTCAAAAGGAATGGAATATTGGAAGTGCACAGGCTGCACAGTGTTAGCTCACTACTTGTTCACACGTTTAGAGGGAACCTCAGTCAGAGTTTGTAACATAACTACTGATCTTGCCATGCAACCTTTGGTAAGTCATTTCATCTGCCCTTTTTAAGACCACCCTTAAAGGAAGGTGGGAGCAGGGCTGGCCACCCTTCAGATGCAGGTGGGAATCCATATGGAAAGTTGTTCAGAAGTGCTAAATGTTTCTCAAAGAAAGAAAACAGACTGACCTGAGCTGTTTTGGAACTACAGTTTCTCCCCCCAGTGCATATATATGCCAATTTTCAGTGTAAAATAAACAGGTCACCTTGCCTTGT
>NW_008598047.1:19770-21614 GCF_000691845.1 Merops nubicus
TGGGCTGCAAACAACTTCTCTGTGGACCTTTGATGGGAGAATCTTCAAGATTTGGATACCTACAAAGGGAACATAAACTTTTCAGCATTTATGAGCCACAGAGCTACTTGATGCCACAAGGAAATCAACCCCTCATTTTGGCACTGGTGCCAAAGCTCCTAAATTACTGGAAGAGCAGGTCCTTATCCTGATCTGCTGGAGCCACCTCTGCTTCTTTAGGGTGCTGAGTGCTGGAACAGGCTGCCCAGGGAATGGTTGAAGCATTGTCCTGGATGTGTTTAAAAGTCAGGTAGATATGGTGCTTAGGGATGAGGTTTAGCAGGGGGCTTGGTAGAGTTAGGTTAATGGTTGGACTTGATCTTAAAAGTTCTTTTCCAACCCAAAAGATTCTATAATTCTGTAGTTCTAGGAGCACTGGCATGGGTGAAAGTCATGAGGTTCTCTAGGCACTCAGTGAAACCTCTGTGTTAACACCACAAAGTGCTGCCTCCTTTTGTCTGAATAGTAGGCACTCAGGGAAACCTCTGTGTTAACACCACAAACAAAGTGCTGCCTCCTTTTGTCTGAATAAGGGTTCATTGGGTCTATTCCTTACACTGGAATAGGATCTCCTGACTTAGGGTCAACCTCCAGTGTCATTGGGATTATGGTGGGAAGTCAGTGGTTGCTGTAGTGTTCTTTCAGATGCCACAGACCACTCTGCCTCCACCTGCAGCCTTTGGCTTTTGCCATTTGGTAACAGATGACCAAATTGAGGGCAATTTAGTGCTTGCACTGAAGAGGTCCTGCATGCTGTGAAAGCTTCTTCTGCAACACGCTCTTACCTCGCTCTACAAAACCCATCCCAAATTTCAAACCCATAGCCCAGCACTGTCCTGGCTTCATGAACTGATCCTTGGCACTGCATCCCTTGTCCAAGACAGATGTTCTAAGGCATGACTCATGCCTTCCACACTCAGTTGTCACATCCTCTGGGTGTTTTATGTTGCCAGTTGTAACCTGAGTGTCGGGGTATTTACAGTGCAGCAGAGTCAATGGACCAGGAATGAGTCATATTTAAATGTACTTTGTTCTTGCCATGTAGAACATGCTGATTCTCCCTCACCAGATGAACTCCAGCTCAATGACAAACAGCTGTTGCTGCCACACTTTAATTAAAATGGAAGCCTGGCCTGAAAAATTCTCCAATTTTAATATGTAACAATAATAATGCTAAAGCAAAAAAAAAACCCATGGGCAATTTGGGAGGAGAAAGATGAAATAAATGTTCTCTGTACTGTTGAAAATTTGTCTCTGCTTTAATTCTTGGAGACAAATTCAATTTTACCAGCTTCAGAATGATGGGAAGTTGCTTTGGAAAATGTCCAACCTTGAAAATCCTTTCAAGGTACAGATGCTCTGGGAGTGCTCTTAGAGTTGTGGTTGTGTTGTGACCTCTGCACTCCAGCACGGAGCTGTGCTCACCTCCTCATTCATCATGCTGTAAATCCACCATTGTCCTCATGTTAATTAAAGACTATTTTTAGTTATCTCAAGTTTTTCACAGTTATGTCTGTAGAAGAAGAGTTGTGAATTAAAATAAAGCCCTTCTTTAAACCTTATTTTCCTCTTTAGAAAGGGAAATCTCTTTTTGGCTTTGACTCTAGAGATATAGTTGGAGATGGAGTTTACAGGGCTCCACTACTGCAGCTCCTTGTAGGCTGTAAATACCCTGAAGATATTTTGCAGCTTCTCTGCTCCATGTTTTATGACATTTTCCCATGTTTGGTGCCAATGTCACCACCTAGTTCTTCTCCTGCCACACTTTCCAGCTGGGGGCATGCTCTGTAAGTTAATGTTCTTCC
>NW_008598047.1:21632-35305 GCF_000691845.1 Merops nubicus
GCATGATGAGTTCATAGTCCACAACAGGAGTTGTAGTAGAGCTGAATAGTCAGAATTCAGCCCCACTGGGTGTAAAGGGAGATAGATTTCCCTTGTACCTTTTGGGGAAAAAACAGCCTCTTCTTGCAAGCTCCCTCTCCTGTGAAGGCCATTCCTTTAGCAGGAGTTCTAAGTATTTATTTGATGTGGCTACAGGAGCTATTTCCATAAACTATTGATGACCTTATATAACTCAAAAAAGATCAGAGTAAACCAGCACCACGAGAGACTTCCAAAAAACTCAGCCATAAACAAATTAAGGGAATGTATTCACAACGGGTCCACTAGGTCCTGTACTTATGCAACAAGATTTTAGGGGAGATTTCTTTTAATTATCACCTTTGGCAGCCACTCTGTTTCCCCAGAAATCCTCCTGTCCCCTCTGCCAGCTGTGTTCACAGGATGAAGATGACTGGGTAAGATGAATAAAGTTTCTCCTACACAACTGGATGTGCAGAAGCCTCACCCTTAACCTACTGAAGAAGAATTTCTATTGATTTAGTAGAATTACATTGATAACGTTTATGTAAATGTTGATATGTGTATGTGAGGTTTGGTTAAGCCCAAAATCTCTCTAACCTACTGAAGAAGAATTTCTGTTGATTTAGTAGAATTACATTGATAACATTTATGTAAATGTTGATATGTGTAGGTGAGGTTTGGTTAAGCCCAAAATCTCTCCAAAATAGATTGCAGAACAGAGCAAGCCCTTAGCTGTAGGCACTGGAAATTTAGCTTCCAGAAAACCTCTGATTTCTTAAAGTGAGAAATTAGCAATGAACCCCCATAAATTAAAAAAAAACCCTAGACCTTTCTTTCATATAAAAATAATATTATTAATAATGATGATAATGGTAATAATGATGATAATGATAATAATAAATAATAATAATGATGGATTTCTAACAAAATGGCCAGAGAAATCATCATGATCTGCAGCAAAGATTTCTAAATTTATATATTTTTCTAAGAAAGGCCTTACCAATAGATATTTTTACCTGCAAATAAAAAAGTCAAATGACGTTTAAAAAATTTAATTTTCTTCAATTCCTCAGAATTTCCATAGTTTTTAAAGGAAATGGTAATATTCTACCATCATTCATGATATCAGTTGCCTACCAAATGCAAGGAGCAGTGTAAACCATGGTGTGAGAAAGGCAGGAAAATACAGAATGCTTACCCAAATTACACCTATTTATTCTCCATAATCTTGGGGCCATGATCCAGAAGGCTGATGCTAATCCAGGAATAAATGTGTACCTTTTACACAACATTAACTTACCTTCTTCCAGGTTGTCAAACAGCTCTGGGATTTATGATGTGTTTGTTGTATGCCTCACCAGTTTCTTTCCAACTAGGGGATTGCATATTTATTTTTACCTTCCACCTTTGAGCATTGAATTTGGCTTAGTGAGGCATATTTGGTAGAGGATTTTAGGACTAGAAGAGTGCAAAATTTCCTGTATTATTTGCAACAAAGGGACATGGGGCAGCCAAGGGTGGAAATCCAAGGTAACGAAACTGCCACTCCAAGGAAAAGAGAGTTTTCCACTCTAACAAGGATTAATATATTTTCACAGATTTCTGTGCATCAGGGCTGCAAAATTGAAGTTCCAGGTGTCTGGAAAGCTGCTGATTTACCAGAATTCTCAATTTCAAATCTTTAGACAATTTTTTTTGGTTATATACTTCTAGATAACTATTTTCTCACTCTTCTCAATAGTTTGCTGAGGTATTAGAGTGGTTGAAATGATCACAAAAGTTAAACTAGATTATATTAATCAGTGGTTACAGAATAATTGATTTTTGATGAACTATTAATGCACCAGGTGTGTGGATTGTTCCTTAATACTTGCTATTTTCCCAATTAATGCTGTTCATTGAACACGACATGCCTGGAAATGAAACAGAGCCAGTTTCCCTCTCAGCTCTGTAGTGCTGTTAATGGCACTTTAAGTCAAATCTGTACAATTTTTTATTTAAAATGATTCCTGAATGGACACAGCTGGATTCTCCCTCACCACATTGCTACTCCTCTTCTGCAGCTGCTTAAGTGCTCACTGCTAACCCTGCAATTAGAGCTGGGCTGTATAAATATGTACCTGATGCTTTGCAAGTACCAACTCCACGGAGAATTGTGGCCAAGAATTATTTTTGGGTGGATAAAACTAGACATAGAGAAGTGACTGCCCAGAGGTCCCACTGTGAGCTCATGCCATGGATTCTCCTTGTCATCCAGAGTTGTTTTGACAAGTGTCATGATGGCTTGGGCAAAAATACAAAAAAAAGCACTTATATTTTTTGGGATTCGTTATAGTTTAATTGGATGCATCCCATTGAATATCCAGTCAAACAATCCCTATTTTTTTGTGGCTACTTTTGTGAGGAGAACAAATTTTGCCATGCCTAAAGTTTTTTTTTTTCTTCTTCCTTTTTTTTTTTCCCTAGAACCAGCTGTTTCCAAAGAAATTGGAAGTGTGGTAATACCTGGAAGAGGGATGGGACTGCTTAGGCCTAGGGAATACATGCCATAGGAAATGAAGATTGTTAAATATCTTCTCATGAGTCCTTTCCTGCTGGCCCAACCCTGCTGTGCTTGACCTTGAGCACTTCTAACAGATTTGAGCTGTTCTAATTGCACAGAGGCATTGGTGGGATCTTGTTAGATGCTGAGCTGTGCTTTTGTACCTCTTAGTGCCACTCAAATGCTTTTTCTTCTGGAAAAATTGGGTGTTGGATCACACGGAGCCAGAAAGGATCAGGACGTACGTGAAGACTAACAATTAAGAAGCAGATCTAATTGCTGTCAAAATGATTTCATTCTGACAAGGTTAGATACTCTTTTAATTTCTTACTTACCAACACATACAGCAACAACAAATTCCTCTGGCAATGGGGAAAAAAAAAAAGTCTTGAAATTGTTTCCACTGCTGAGCACAACTGGGGGTGGGAGGAGAGCAACGAGTAATGATGTTATTTCTTTGAAGAGTTTTATAATCTCCTCATGAAAATCCTGCATAGAAACTTCTCACACTTTTCTGCTCCATAATTTGAGGCCGTTGCCCTCCCTGTGTTGCTGAGAAGGAGTTGTACCCTGGGAAGAGGGAGGTGTGACACAGATTGCCAACAACAGCCCATCCATTAGCCAGGTACAGAGAAAAACGAAGCTGGAGATCATCAGGGTTCTTTATTTTAATTCTGAACTTTTATCCCTTTGTTATAACTTGTCCTCTCCTTGCAAACCAGGGTTGAATACTGGCCTGTGTAAAAAATCTTGTGGCATAATCCTTTACATCAGAGAACCTAATGAAGTGTTTCCCTTGCCTGAGTGACTCTGAAGGCAGACATATGGCCTGTATTTAAGAGCTGGGTAAGCTCCTGAAGTAAGTGTTAAATAAGAAAATCAGTGTAATAAGTGTCTCACTCTTCTTTTTAATGCTAATACAGCTACAGCTAAAGATTTTGGCTCCTTTCTGGGTTGTTGTGAAGTGCAGTGATTGAATTATGCTGTTTCCTATCACGTTTTCATTAATTAATTCTGGATCAAATTCTGATGTGTCTGTTAATTGTAGCAGCCTTCTCTTAAGGAAAGAGGTTGGGGAAACATGGTCAAAGAAATTTTGGATCTCAATAGGATTAGTAACTACTGCAAGGGAAGGATATGAGGTGCCTTTGGGTATCTCAATGCCAGCATGCCAATCCCATTGTGCATATTCCTTGGGGCAGTGTTTATCTATTGGCCCTAGCTAAATAAAGACAAATTGAAAGCTTTGAATAAGTTGATTCTTCTTTTTGAATCTTTTAATGATTCCAAATTACAGCTTGTAACTCTGCCACATCCTCTGCCATGTTAAAACATGCCAAAGAACTGAAAGGGTTTCTTAAAATGTGCCAGAGCACATTCCTCAGCACCTGAGAACAGAAAACTTTATAATTTTAAGCATTATTGGTTTGAGACTTGGAATAGTCTTAGAACTGGACAGTCTTACAGCCAAATTGTAGAGCTTGCCTCTTACACATTGGTACCATCACCACTGAACCTGACAGCCTCGTGCAGTTCTGAAACCAGCAGTTACCCAAAAATTTTCCAGTGGAGAGCAGTGTTTCAACGATGAGGTCTCAGCATGCTTTGAGGAGAAGCAGTGGCTGTGCTTGCCTCTTCTGAAATGCTGGGACCACAGGGGTGGGCAGCTTCTGAAGTGCAGCAGCCAGGAGATGGAGATGCTCCTTGTCTGAGCTGCCTGGCAGGGCTGCAGGAGAAGGCACCTGGTTTAACTAAGACAAACTCCCAGATGAAAAGCTGTTTTTCTGGCCAC
The DNA here is from genome assembly GCF_000691845.1 of Merops nubicus. NCBI lineage: Eukaryota > Metazoa > Chordata > Aves > Coraciiformes > Meropidae > Merops > Merops nubicus. The sequence continues at coordinate 25,988 of NW_008598047.1, forward strand.
CTCATCTGGGTGGTTGAGCAGCATCAGCCTCCCGTGGAGTCACTGGGCTTTGAATGTCCTCAGCCCTTCCTGGGTATACTCAGCACACAAGGTCAGACACCATACAGAGCTATTTTAACTCAAAAGAAAACAAGCAACTGATGCAAGGCCATTTTTATGGACTCTGCTCTGCTTTTTATAGCTCTCATGTAAAACAATTGGATTAACCCAGTTGCCCTTTCCCTGCAAATAAAACCACTGGAAAATCATGTTAGACTTTGAAGAAAAGGTTTTTTTAGTTGCAGGTTGAAATACATGCAACTAATATTTACAGGCTTTGTGTGGTTTAGGCTTGTTAAGATGGTTATTTTTGAATATGTTAGTCCTTGAGACATCCCCTGGGTGAAGCCAGGTTTGGTTTCCTCACGATTTTTCTAGGATGGTGGCACAGAAAATACCTCAGTGCTTGTTGTGATTGATGCTCTGGAGGAACCTGCTAATGGCTGTGGAATTGGTGCATGTTTGAAGGTTTGGACATAGCAGATAATTTCCCCCTGCTTCCCATGCCCTGGCAGACACAAGATTTAGACTTACTGACACTCCACAAGCTCTCCTGATGAGGAGTCCTGGGGTGCTGGCCCACAGAGCTGAGCTGTTGTGATGCTGAGGGTAAGGGAAATGACCTCATGGCCAGCTTATCTGAATGAAAACCCAAATCACAAACCCTCTGGAGTCATTCCCATCACTACTGCAAAAGCCCATATTTAATAAGAAAACAAAATGTTTCAGTTTTCCATTTAAAGACAGTGCAGATATTTCAGTTCCAAAAAACTGGGTAGGTTATTAAAAAATGCTTCAGCATCCAAAAATGCCACAGTGCAAAATTCCACTTTTTGTTCAAAATAAACAAAAGCCATAGACCCTTTTCTGGCAGAAAATAGTAGCAACATTAATAAAAGTGTTAATTCTACCCCGTTTTCTTTGGAGATGCTCATCCTTTCACCTTCCCACTGCAGACCTCCAGCAGCAGCCCAGGGGAGTGCTGCAGGATAAGGATGTTTTGGGAGACAAACAGCTCTGCTACTATGCACAACCACTTGATTTGGGAATGTGTGACTCCCAGGGGAGCTCTGGTGGCCACCAGCTCATCCTGCAGCCTCTCCAGTGGCCACAAACCTCCACACTCCCATACAAAGGAGGCAGAGCTGCTGTGGCATCTGTGGAAGTGGTGGGGCAGCCACACGAGGTGTGCAGGGGTCATACAAGGAAAATAATGACCAGGGCAATGTTTTTAATATTATTTTTATGTAAGAACATAGGCGATTATGTTTTTAATGCGTATTTTTAATGCAGAATATTTTAAAGTCATGTTATTTTCAGACTTGTCTGGGGCATAAATTGGAAATCAAACACCCAACAAGTTATATCCCTGCTGAAAGTCTCCAGGCTTAATTTAGTCAACACTCTGAATTAATTTTCCTATTAAATGGATGCCTTCTTAAAATGTAGGGGGAAAGTTTTTTTTCACTGATAAGATTGTTCTGTGAACCATTCCTAATGAGCTGCTGTGTCATTCCCTTATGCTTTCTATTTGTCTTGTTTAGATTGCTGTGGTTTTAAGTATTCCAGTCTGCTGCTGCCTGGTAAGAGTTTGTTTTGTTTTAACTGGGAGCTTCAAATAAATTTTAAAAGCGGTTAGAAAGCCAAATATTTTATTTATTTAAATTAGCTTTTATTCAGGTGGATGGATACGCAAATCATTTTAATTTCTTTGATTTATTTCTGTAAGGTTTATAATCCAAATTTCATTTTGCATCCATGTCCTTTGTTGGTTCCCCAAAGCCTTTTCTTTCCTGGCCCTGAGAACGTGCTGGAAGTCTGTAGGGATTTGGAGGCCTGGCTGCTCTAGGGCCACTTTCAGATGTATCTGCAGAGCAGTATCCTCCTCTTGCCAAAATAACCTGCTTCAGTAGAGAATCCCCTGGGGTTTGAGCATACAGCTCACCAGGGCTTCTGTCAGTGCAGTGACGACCTAAACCCATAGTTTTCCTAATCAATTTTATTATACTGATGATATATAAGTTTTTATTTCCTATTTAAATCTGGCCACAATAAAAACAAAGTCCTGCTTATGTTAAAAACCCATTTCTTTAGTATACTGCCACAGCTAAAGCACTATAACTTCTGCATGCAGCTATGCCAGCATCAGTGTGCCCTCCTGGCTACCTGTGGCCACTCAGCAGATGGACTGGCCACCACATTGCCATTGGAGGGACTGCTCTGCATGAACAGTTTGTTACAAACACGTTAGATCTTTGTTTGTGCAGCTTGGTGTGGGTACTGTCAGTATAATTTCCAGTTTGAGCTCAGGCCCTACAGACCTTTCCTTGCAGAAGGGGCTGATCACCCCCAGCAGAGGCAGATCTTCATCCCTGCTCTGCAGAGGGTACCATGAGGTGAAGAGTCCCACAGCATCACTGAACCTGTGGCTTGTGGCTTCTCTGCCTTGCTTGGCAGCTCTAGATTCCTTTCACCACAGTAAAACACTCGTGTGGCTGTGGAAAGTATTCACAACTTCTCAGCAACCATTTTTTTGAGGTGCCTTTAAAAGAAGAGGGATGAACACTGAAGGGGGAAAAAAAATCTCTCAAATAATAGAGTAATTTTAAAATGCTTCAGGCCAAAACAAGGCTTTTATTTCCTGACTGGCTAATTCAAGGTGACTCCCAGGGCCTTGAACATCTTAAAACACTGTTGTGATTATGTTTTTGTTGGTTTTTGGACAAGAATACTGTGTGAATTCACACAGCACATTTATATCTTAGGTGGTATATTGCAATTCATCCCTTTTATTCCAGCCCAGTGCATCTTTTGCCCATTTTGTGAGACCAGAGCAGATCCTTACTCAGGGGTGGTGCTGATTTTCACAGGATACCACAACATCTCCCATCTCTGAAACAAAACCCCAGTAAAACCAGCTGGTCTGCAGTCCCCACGTGGGGCTCAGTGCATCACTCCCCCCAGCCCTGGTGGGATGTGCAGGGTGGGGGGTGCCCAGGGGACCCACCCACAGCATATTTTATCTCAGACACTCTCCTCTGCCTCTGTAAATTTCGGTTAGAGGTTTTCAGCTTCCCAGGATATTCTAAGGAATTGAGTAAATTAGAAAAACTACTGAAGCAAGAGCTTTTCTCTCCCCTCGATCAGGTAATGCTATACTGCTATTTAAGAGAGGAAAGAAGAACTTTCACAACCCAGTGATTCCACTTTTCATTCTTTTTACACCATGAAGTATCATAATATTGTTTAATAGTGTCATGCTTATATTTCACGGTATAATCCACTTTTCCATTCCCATTGTACTTTATATAGTTTGAAGTCTTGGAGTCTAGAGCCTCTGATTCCAAGGCAGCCTTCTCCCCGTGCCTGGTGAATAAAGCACCATTCAGGCATTCATTAGGACATCTTTTTTTTTTACTTTTTTCCCTCTTTTTTTGAACTGAAACAGTGCAAACTTTGTGCTGTTAAGAATCGTAATGTCCTGTGCATAATGTACATTTTCTTTGCCTTTCCCATTATCTGCTCCACAGCATAGCACATTTGTCACTGGTTTCCTTTCCTTCTGGCTTAATGAGAATCTCAGGTTGTGGAATGTGCTGTTTCTGTCCTTTGTGTCTAATCTGTGCCCTCTATTTCTCTCCCCCTCTTGGAGATAAAACTGCATTTTGCTGCTGTTGCAGTTCCAGATGAATTTGATCAAGATAGAGGAACTGACTCATCACCTTTTCTGGAATCTTTAGGAGCAGTCCTGGCACAGGGTGCCCTGGAGGGGACGGGATCAGCATCCTCTGCCTCTGCTGGGACTGCTAAGAGACAACAAGGGGGTTTTATTGTTGTTTTCACCCACTTTGCTGAGGTTTTTTTGGAGCCTGATTCTGTTGATATTATCTTCTGTAAATGGAGAAGGAGGGAAGAAAGCTAAGTGGGTGACTCTGGGAAATTTTAGGATGAATACTGGAGAAGGAGGATGTCATAAAGCAGAATGCTTCCCCCAGTGTGTACCACACATGATGTGCTGGTCTTGCTCTCTCCAGGGAGTTGTTTTGGGACCTTTGTCTCATTCTCTGCCCCACGTAATGCCAGACCCCTCTGTGTGAGTAGCTGCATGTGCCACTTTTGTTCAGGCATAATAATAGGGCTCATAACTCCAGCTTAATAATTTGCCTGGTAATTCACTTGAGATCAGTGATAAATTTCTAAAGGCCATTCAGCCACACTTAGGGCAGCGTGAAGTGGAGTTTAAATTGAGATGTTAACCTGGAGGAAGTGCTGCTTTAACAAGCAGGGCCACTTATTTAATCCAAATGCCACCGCTGCACACAAGATGTGGTGCCAGAGGTCAGCACGGATTGCAAGGGAATTGAAAGTTCAATTTCTGCAGTGATTGTTTTTGCAACAAGCCTCATCAAATAGGCTCCTTTTTATACAGCTGTAAACAACACATTCTCTTCCCGTTTTCAGCACCAGCTTACTGGCTGTTATTTCCTTGGGGTCTCGTTGGTGCTTTTCCTTGTGGTCACTGCAGAAGTTTGGGAAGGGAAAAGCTTTCAACCAAGGAGCACAGAGTGTTTTGTGTGATGCTTTTGGGCCAGCACCTCTGAGGAATAAGGAAAATGGAATGTTTCTAGGGCCAGAGGGCACCACAAAAATTTCTAGACTTGTTTGGATTCTGATCTTCCCAGCCTAATTGCAATCTTTAAATCCCAATAACTAGAAATCCATCTTTAGTAGGTGGTCCATAATTTGGTTTTTTTTTTTTGTGTGCAGTGGGCAGTTTGCTGTAGTGCTCCTCAGATCAGTTCTGGTGCCTCCACTGCCACGACACTTGGTTTGTGTCTTTTCTCCTGTATTCCCTTCAGCCTTGTCTCTGCTCTTCTGTTTTTATGCAGCACTGTTGCTATGCAGCAACTTTGGCTTCAGATTTCGGATTTTGTTGTGAGCAAACTCCCCAAAAACCCCAAAGATTTTCACTTGCCTTGTTTTGCCTTGGTGGGTCAATGTTTAATGCTGCAATCAAGACTATAGCAAAAAAAAAAGTAAAAAATGGTTCTTCCCACCCACTGCAAAGAATCCAGTAAATAAATGTCTGTGTGGGGAGGGGAACTTGGAAAGGAAAAGCTGTTATGAAAGAGAATTTTCTTCTTTCTTTTAACAGTGTCCCTTAAGATCATAATTCTTTGACTTTATCAGTCAAGCTAGTGGATGACATGATTCGTTCACTTTGGTTTGCCAAATAGGTAAATATAATTTTGATTTCTTTCACAGCAAAATGAGGATAAATAGTAAAAGTAGCTGTCCTCTGAGAGTAAAACAAAGAACTTTTAAAGGCATGCAGTGTTTTCTTGCATTCGTAATATTGTTATGAACATTATTTTTGAATTTCTGAATGACAGTTTTCTATTTAATGGTAACTTTTTTTTTATTTGAACAGATGGAGCTGTATGATGCAGAGGCAATAAATTCTCATACAACAAATGATGAATGAAGAGCAGGCAGAAAATTGTTTCATATATATAAGGAGTTTTAATTTATGTTAGAATTCAGTTTCTTCTAATGAATAGTTGAAAACTTACAGTGAGTTTTCTTAGAGCTCTTTCCTTTCTCCTCTGAGAGGTTGAGAAATTTTGCCTTCAGTTTTGATCTGCCCTTTTATAACCCACCAGACCACACTTTTGACTTAGGCTTTTAAGGATACAGATTAAATGACATGGTGGAGCTGTAGATATTCTGCACCAAATCTTACCACCACAAATGGGCACAAAAATTCACAAGAATATGAATTTACATTTATATGTAGTTGGAGAGAATGTGAATTTACATTTATATGTAGTTGGAGAGAGCTCTTTTGAGTTTCAGGTTTTAAATACGTTGATGAAAGGGGATGGAAAGAGGCAGAAAGGAGGAAAGAAGAGAATCAGAAGAACATTGAGATTGCAATTCTAGTTATTGTCTATTTAAATCTGCAGCAAGATTTTGCTGAAGAAAAGAGACTCATACAGAAACCCTCCTCTTCCCTGAGCCCTTTCTCTCCTCAGGGGAACAGGTTCTCCAGCAGCTTCACAGTGCTGATTGCCAGCACCAAGGGAATTATTGCAGCTCATACTGGGACACGATTTCTTAAGCAACTTCTTGAAGGAGAAGGATTTTTCATGGTCTTAATTGTGATGTGGTAAGACCAGAGGTGGTGGGGACTGGATGTGACAAAGAGGGTCAGGCTCCAAGCCACCACCTCTCTTTCTGAAATCAGAAAGCAAAACATTTGCTTTACTCAAGCAATCAGCAGGTCAAACAAAATTATCTTTACCTGAATATTCATGTTCATGAAGCTTTGTTCTATTTGAAGGAGGGAACTTTATTGGAAGAAAATTTTCTGCTGAGGTTAGAACATTTGTGAGCTCCGTGTGTGTGTGACACCAGCACAACAAAACCCAAAAGTCACAGCCTGGGGACTTTAAATGCTATTTAAGCTCATTCTTCAATCTGAAGGTAGGAAATAGAGTTACAGTAAAGGTGTGCACCCAGGAAGCCCGAGCTGATCTGAAGTTTTCCTTTTAACTTTTGGCTCCTCCTTGCAAAAATCTTACCTGCATATGGGTGACCTTGTTTTGCACTTGATCTCTGAAATCCAAGGTTCATACCTGGCTGCAGTGAGGATTGATGGGGGAAGGGGATGAAGATTTCAGTGCTGTTATGCAGGAGGTCTTGTTCAAAACCTCTGAAGCCTACAAGTTCTGACAATCTAAACCAAAACCAAATGCCTTCTTAATAAAACAATTTCAGCTCCCAACTGTTTCCATTGAGTGCGTTTGATTGAGGCTGAGAAGTCAGAATGATAAATCAGATCAAATATCCCCTGTTTTGTTAAATAACTGAGATGATCTTTTGTCTGTGACCCTTAGCATCACATCTTTGGTCTCAGCTTGACCTCCTTGGGGTTCAGAGCCTTTGATGTCCTTACATATAGTACATTTCACAAAGCCTTTGTCTTGGAGGAGGATTTCTGCCTGACAGACACACACACACACACTCACATGTATGCACTGTCAAAATATTATCTGCCTTCCTAAATTATTTGGTAGCAATGGGAAAAACACCTGCTTCCTGAGAACATTTCTTCCTTTCAATTATCCTCAAGAAATTCTTTGGAGATGTATTATTAAAAATGGTAATGCCAACCTGACATGAAAAATAGGTAATTTTTTGATTCTTCTTGTTCCACCAGTTGCCATTAAGGTACTTTGTTCTGGTTCTCATTTAGTCATGTGCAAATGGCTTTCACAAGGTGAAATAAATGTTCTTTATCCATTACATCCGTGCAGCATACGATATGCAAAACCTTTTAGGACTTATTGTGCAGCAAATGCTGCTTTTTAATTATAAATACAGATAAAATATGCAAAAAGATAAAGTCGACATGAGCAAAGAGAGAGCAGGCACATGAGATACGTGCCTTGAAACCACTGTGCTTTTAAGTGTGGGGGTAATTCTTGAAAGTGAATCAGTATAATAATAGTCAGAGGTGCATTTTAAACACCTTGAAAACTTTGGGAATTTGGATTGTTAGCACTGCTTTTAAAAGGTATATTTTTTTTCTCTAGGGCTGTCAAAATAGTATGTAATATTTATATTTATATAGTCATAGGTGTTTGTCTAATCACATACCTGACATCTTTAGATAGAGAACCATCATATGCAAAGTATTTTAAGATTCTTATTTCTGCATTTTAATAGTAATTGCTGCTTAGCACTATTTTGGAGCTGAGAATACTGATCCCTTTTACAATGTTATGGCCTGTGTAAACTGAAAATAAATAAGGGCACTCTGTGCCTCTTCTTACACATCTTTGCAAATATAATTCAAGGAGGGCAGGAGCATGAAGGTTTTTTTTCCTCTTGTCTGTGTTGGGGCATGTCAGAGAGACAGCTTCTGTCAAAATAATAATCATTGGTTGATATGAAGGGTGGGAACAGGGTGGGGATGCTCAGGACCAGGTTTGATTCACTCAGACCAAGGAGGTGCCACCCGTGGAGCTGAGAGGGACCAGAGGAGGTGTCAGGGATGGGGAGTGGAGCTCCTCTGAGGTGTTTTTGGTGGCTGGGCTCACACGAATGGACAGTTTTATCTCAAGGGCAGCCATGAACTGGGGAGGTCAATGGGAGAGAAAGTGGCACTGAGCTCTGCTAGGCAAAATAATGTCAGAGAGGCATCAGACTTGTGGCTTCTGCTGTCACCCTCAGCTCAGCTGTCTCAGGCCAGGGTTTTGTGGGGACAGCTGGACTGTGGAAAGCTTCAGATGTTTCAAGACATTTCCATTTACTTGTTTACTGGACATCTCACCAGACTGAATGACATTCAATTAGCTTTGGAGTATTTCTTGTCCAGAAGGAAAGAAGTTGCAAAGAAGAGTTTGCTTGAAGAGAGGGGATGGAAGCAGCTCCAGCTTGCTAGTGGGAATGTAGATGTTTTTAGGACATCTGGTAGTCATAAGATCACAACAACTTTAAGTAAGAATGGGAGTTCAAAACCTTCTGGAGAAAATTCTTCTTTGTAAGACATACAAAAGTAAATAAGTATATATATGCACCTCGTGCATATATGTATATAAAAACATATATATTTATAGTATTGGACTTTTATGTTCCCTACCATCTGCTGCTTTAGATCTTTTGCATATTTATTTTATGGAGTTAAAAAGGATCATATTATTCAGAAAAAAAGAGTGTAACATATCAAAGATGGAGTAAAAAGGTATCTTTATTTAGCCAGGATATTTAATTAAAGTTAGTATAGAATATGTTGGCATAATTATTACATAATGTGGCCCATGTCCACCAACACTTGAGATTACATCACCTATTTTCACTTATCCACTGCATTCAGCCCAATAGCACCAGTCATGTTGCTCCTGGGACTTTGCATTCAATATTCTAAGAGTTTTAATCCAAAAGGAGATTTCAATCTGTGCTGCAGGCACTGGGAGGGGGATATGGCAGGATTTATTTGCTTTATTACAAGCCTGAGGAAATACATACTTCCCACTGCTCAATATGATGTCGTGTAATAGTGGCGTTGGATGTGGGGTGAATGACTGAGCTGGATGTTGTAATTAAAAAGATAGTTTGTAAGGCTTCATTTGGGCTCAGATAAATGGAAATTCTACTATTGACTTCAGCTGGCTTGGGTTTGGCAGGTTGTGTATCGTGAGTGCTATAAAATCCGTGCTGCAAATCTGAAGAATTTACAATACTCATCACAGGGTTTTTTTTTAAACAAATGAT
>NW_008598048.1:0-26914 GCF_000691845.1 Merops nubicus
CAACCTAAAGGATTCTATGATAATACCTGCAGGTGCTCATCATTAGCATGGGACAAACATGCACATCTTACTAATGGAAATTTTATCTAGATGGTACCTAATCAGTTCTATTTTGGAATTCAGGTGGAAAGGTTTCCAGTTGCATTGCTTGTTACTCTTTTTACCTGACTAATTAGCCAGGTTTGACTATATTTTAGTGATAGTGTTTTGGAAATACTAGTTATTTGCTTGATATCAGGCAGTATTTGAAGTGGTAGTGAATTTCTTGTAACTTCTAAGCCAAAGATCTTTACTATGCATTCAGAACAAGGACTCCTAAAGAGTGATTGTATAAAATACTCTTACTAAACAGATTTTTTTTTTGACTGAAAGCAAAAGTTTTAGTGAACAATGCAACACTATGTTAAATGTAAACTCTTCGTTTATCCTGAAGTATAAATTTTGTTTGTCATTATGCTAAACAGAACTATATGAAGAAGCCCTTAAGCTAAATTCAGACAAAATGCTAATCAATTTTACGCAGTTTTTAAATTTTCTTTCTTATGTTTTTGAAAAATCTTCACTTATGGCCAGCTATCATAAGACACATCAGAGTGCAAATGTATTTTTTTGAGAACAGGCTGTATATAAAGCATCCTTGTACTGTATATAGGTAAAGATGGAAAAATGGTTTCTTTAGCCACAGTGAAAGAAGATATAGCATAACCATGCTAGAAATAAATAATTATTTAAATAAAATAACCCTTTAGAATAACACTTTTTAAATTGTAGGAGGATTTTTTTTATTGGTTCAAGATTGTCTATTTTTTGGGGGGGGGGGGTTTAAAAAACTCACTGTATAAAGTTTAGAGCCCTTTTCTTGTATTTATCAGTTAAGTAAACTAGGTTTTCTTTCTAATATGCATCTTCTTCAAGATCCATAGTTGGATAACTCTTCCTTGGGGCCTACACTGTTACAGTTATGTCCCTTCCAGTTCAGTTGGGAAAAAAAATGTTTAGGACATTATGCCCAAGTTCTGCCAATAGAGCAATCTCCAGACTCTTGGTGTGCTGAAAAAGCAAATTTGAATACAATGCCAAGTGCAGACACTTGTGTGGAATATCATTATCTGATAAATAAATCCTCCTTTTAAGGTTTATTTGGTGTCTTGAAATAAGAAATACCCGCTCCAATTATGAAAAACTCATAATGTATAAGGAAGGCAAGGCACACTTTTTTTTTGTGGGATTTTTCTGAGTATTAAGACTGATGTACTGAGAAATCTCAAAAACAGTCAGCAAGCAGACGGCTTTCTGCTTGGGTTTAAGAAATCAGTAATCTATTGCTAATCAAGAATGTTGCTTGTGATGGCTCAGGGTGTACAAAGTCACTGCGTTACCTGCAAATGTTAAACAAGAATAGATAAGCAGTGGTGAGGACAGAGGGAAGTGGATGATTTGCCAAGCTAGACTCATTCAAACATATATTTATATATATGCAATATACTGCAACAGAACCAAATGAAAAGTTATATCCACAGGAACAGGGAATTCCAGTCATATTTACAGATTATGCAAAGCAGTGGCTCTGTGGAGGATGAGGGTTCTATACCACAAGCATAAGCAAGAGAGGGTTATCTGTACAATAGATGAGTATATACAATAAAATAGGGGTCAGGGCACGGTTTCTCTCTGGATGAAAGATATAGAGAAAACTGATGTTGGACTTCTGCCTCAAATCTGATGAATGGTTCTGCTGAAACAAAATGCTGTAAAAGCTGAGAAGGTACAGAGAACCAGAGAATAGAAAGTCTAGAGAAAATATTTAGATGGTAAGAGACTCAGAAGACCTTTACCTAGTTGAGTGGAAAAAAACCCCAACCAAACAACTTCTTCATAGAAAGAGTATCTAGCACATTTGAAAACCACAATAATTTTCCATTCTTCAGTGTCTCTGAGAAAAGTGGATGCCTTCCTGAAAGGGGCCATTTAGACAAAGTGTCTGGGTTTTTTTTGCTGTATCTGAAGTGAAAATTTGATGTTTGCAATTTACAGAAAGCTAGCCTAGATAATTCTAAAGACACCTGAAGACACCTCTAATCTTAATCTGTAGGTTAGTGAGGAAATCAGTGTTACCAAGTAAAGCATTATATCCCAGCTCATCAGAGAAAGAACATTAGAAAGTTGGATGTGTTGAGAAGCTATGGAAATAAACTAGGCCACTCCAGTTCTTTGAATTATTGCTTCAGGATTAAGTCAGCCTTGTTTTCTGCCATTTGTACTGAATTCCATTTTTTTACACCCAGCACCCTAACAACCAGGAAACCACTTCCTGCTTTTCAAGTCAAGATTCTGAAGAACATGACAACCTTGTCTAGCAGAAGGTGTCCCTGTCTATGGCTAAGGGAAGCAGATGATCTTTAGTGTCCCTTCCACCCCAAACCATTCTATGATTCTGTGTTTCTATGACAACTACCAAATGGAAAGGACTGTCCATCGGAGTCCATGGCATACATTCCTGTTGTACTTGAAGCTAGTAAATGTTTCAAGTTCCCATTTCCTTTTCAAAGCATTTTTTGTTCCTAACGTTTTGCAAGAAGAGTAGTCAGCAGAATGTATTACTACAGAAATGTATATTAAAAGTGCTAATACTGACACTGACTTGTGCCTAGTAAAGACAGTCTACATCAGTGGGTACACAGAGATCATGATATCATGTGTTTAGAAATTGAACCTGGATTTTACATTGTTTCCTCTCAACCTTACACTCTCCTATGCGTATTTTTATTATAGTTTCCAGTTTTTAATTGCTTATTGTATTCCACTGGCTGATTTCTCAGCCTCATCATGATTTCAGATTATATATGAAGGCTTAGTGAAGCAAAAGTTTCAAGAAGCAAAAGAGAATTCCAATCTGTTGCCTGTGTACATATGAACCACTTGTATACATGTGATCAATATATTTTCTGTGCTCTAGGGTAGCCTCTGGTGATAGTTGCTTAGTTGTACTGTGAAGTAGAATATGCTGGTATAGCTGTATGTGTCCTTGATTTGCTATGTACTTTTATTGTGACACTTCTGTGATGAGTGCATAGTTTTATAACCAAGTTACAAAGTCTGCTATTCTCTGTCTATCTTATTTATAAAATATATACCTTGTTGATCCAATTTTATATTTTACAAATTGAGCTATATAGCCTCCTGATTAAGCTATGCAGCTTGACAGCAACAGTGAGCAAGTAAACAAGTATTTAATCAACAATTGAGGTGTGTGCATTACAAAAGTCCTTCAGTTGCAATGCTGATGTTTTTTTATGAACATATTGCTTTTTAAAATTAATTTCTAATACTCAATATTCTTTTAGAGCATCTTGTTGGGGAGATTACACTTAGGAACAGGTAGTGTAATGTAAAATATATATTTCTGCCATCCTAAGTTTGACTACAACCAGCTGGCACATTACTAAACAGTTTGCCACTTTCTTATATTTCTGTGTGCAAATTGGTCTTTACTAGAAATACATGCAGAACAGTGAAGATTCATCTGTTACCAATTAATTCAGTTCTTTCCTACTGATAGAAACAGTTATTTCTAAAACCAAGCTTGGGCTTCATTGACTTCACTAAATTTGTAAAAAAGACTACATTTTGGCTGCTTATAATTTAGTTTAAGATATAAATTTCTAATCTATACTAAACTCCTCATGTCATTATCTCCAGGTTTTAATCTGATTTTTTCCTAACTAACTGCAGTCCAGCATAACTTTTCAATAAATGTAACTTTTTCTTCCAAAGGTTCCTATTCCATTGTGTTTTTTTTTTTTTTTTTTTTTTTTTTTTTTTTTTTTTTTTTTTTTTTTGTGTTTTTTTTTTTTTTTTTTGGTTTTTATTTTGTTGTTGTTGTTGGCCAGCTAAGAATCAAATGTAAAAAATGAAGCATCAATAAAACAAAATTGAACATGTATACTAGAACGTTGTTCCTTGACGTGTGAGGTATATAAAACCACAATGAGAGGCCATGAGGCTTATTTGAACCCTTTGCCTGATTTATTGCTTCAGTTACTGAGTTATCTCTGGATCAAGAGGGAACCAGCTCTTCTTATTCATCTCTTCTTGTTAACAATGTAATCGTTTGTCTTTATTCAAAGAAAAGGGCTTAATTTCCTTATTTAATTTCTTTCACACCCTAAAAGGAATGTGTTGGTGGGTTAAGAGAGATGGAAGTGCATTTGTTCCTGTGTCTTAGCAAACCTGAAAACTCTTAGCAGTTCCTGGAATTGACTGCAACTATAACTTCAGCACCTGCAGTGCAGGAATACCAACAGCATTATTTGGTAAAAATAGCTCATATAAAAGAGGTATCTTGGATTGAATATTGTTAATGTAGAAACATCAGCACATCCTCCAAAATGAGATTTTACCTGTTACAGCACTGTGATTCTTGGGATGTTTGAAAGACAGCAAATAGCAATAAATTGAGAATACATTAATAAGTTCATAAAAATGCTGCTAAGCAGTGCTTCTTGCAAATGATCTTCTTCTTTCCCTGTCTCTTTTGCAGCCCAATAATTTTGAGTGTATGGTGGAAGGATTTTGACATTAGCATTATGGTCATTGTCAACATGTTCCTTCTCCCCCAAAAGCACAGCTGCACCTTCAAAAAATAGTTACAGAGAAGAAGCTAGATCAAGTAGCTCTTGCTGTGCTTTCAGACAAAGTCTTGCCATCTTCAGGCTGACTCATCTATGCATTGTTTAAAAACCCACATAAACTGTGTGCTGGAGAGAATACGAATATGCTAAGGTTGTTTTTCAGCTCTTTAGAGTTTTTTTTATGTACTTTGTCATTGCTAAGGTAAATCTAAAGTAATCTATCAGAGAAAAACAACAACTTTGAGATGTCAACAGCAAAGGATATTCTAGGTCATTAAAACTCTCCTTATCACATGCACAAATGATTTCTACAGAAAACTTAAAGCTGAGTGGAGCTATGTAAGCAAGCATTGGATTTTACAAGGCAAGTGTTTTACTGATGTGGTAATTTGAAGCTGACACAGGCAGAAGACATGAGACATTGCTTCAAATTATTTGGGTACAATATTTGCCATTCCTATATTTGATTTAGTGCCAGCAAAACTGCAGTTACCACACTCTAAAATACTTAAAACATTCTAGTCAATTCTATTGTCTAAAAACGTCAACTTCTATGTCAAATGTGAAGATTGAAATTGCTACTTGAGCAACTGAAAAATGCCTGTGCTAGTTGCACACTTAATGTAAAAGAAATATTTTAATTAATTTCACTCATATTCAAAGAAAACAATGGATTTAATTAATATGACAACATACTGAGTCTGGTGTTACTACTTGCCTTGAGTAAGAATATAGTAAAAAAATTCACAGGCCAATAAGTATTTCAGAGAATAATTACTCATCACAGTTCCTGTCACTTCTTGATCGTCTGTAGGTCTTGGTGACCTTATAAAAGACTGAAATTCATTCTTACTCCTGACTCTTTGGTAACTAAAGGCAGTTAACAATACTATGCCAGGCCTGAATGCTGCAACTGTGATCCATTTCTAAAAGTCCATTGATTTTCACTGACAAATGAGTTGTCTTTCTGATCAAATATAATTGTAAAATTTTGCATTTTGGTCAATAAGTGGAAACCTGGAGACATTATAGTTACAGTACTACATTTTACTCCATAGACTATTTCAGAAAAGCCAAGAATCCAGGGCAAATTTAAAGCCCATCATTGTCAAGGAATACTTTCCAGTTATTTTTGTATAGGTTTGAATCAGGTCTTGAACTAAGGATGGAATAGCAGCTTCATTTTCATCTTTATAGTTACATATCTGGGTGTGATTAAATCTGAGTTGGGTTTGAATCCGGAACTAGAGATGGTTTCTGGAGAAGATTTCTACCAACTGAGGTAATCAAGGATGCCTGTAACTGTAAGTCATCACAAAGCCAGATTGCTCTGGATCCAGATCACAACAAGGAGAGTGGTGAAATACTGGCCCAGAAGGGTGGTAGATGTCCTGTCCCTGGAAACATTCAAGGTCAGGTTGGATGGGGCTCTGAGCAGCCTGATCTAGTTGAAGATGTCCCTGATCACTGCAGGGAGATTGGACTAAATGACCTTTAAAGGTCCTTTCCAACACAAACCGTAATATGATTCTGTGAATAAACTGCAGATTAAATAGGCAATAAAATAAGATAGTTGCTTATTGAAAAGCAAGTCTCTATTTTCATAAATACGTTTAATAACTGTTTGAAGGAAGTTAATTGTTTCCATGTAGCCAGCAGGGTATACATGCTTCTACTCTCATAGTAGCAAAAAAAAAAACCCAACCAACCAACAAAACTTGAGAAAAATTATCAAGCAACAAAGTATAAGCCTGTTTGAATTTGTTTGTCCATTTAATTGTCCCCTCTTTTGATGTTACTTTCATTTGAGTTCCTTTCTATATTAAGGGACAGCAGTTATGAAAATATATGCTGTAACAACTTATATTTAGATATCGCCTGAAGGGATTTATGTTTTCCTAAACCTTTTCTTTACAAATTTCAAGTAGCAAAGGATTAAGTGCAGTTGTTATAGAACAGCAGCCTCATACCATACTTAAAGACTTTTCTTTCAATTTTTTTAAAGAAAGTAATAAATACATGTTTTGCAGGACTGTAGATCCCAATTGTATGATAGAACTATGAGCCAGTGTGGCTTTACTTACATGCTTTAGAAATTTTAGTAGTACCTTATTGAAAAGGGAACTGTGCTGCTGACACTGAAAATTAAATCTTCAGGAGTATTTAAGCAACAGTGGGGAGAAAAATAACAGTTATGGGAAAGTACCTCTTGTTCAGAGCAACAAAACCAATCATGGAAATATAACTAGTGCTCCCTGAACTTTTGAAAGAACTAAGAGTGAAATTAATAGTACAATAACAACAAACACGAAAAGGAGACTGCTTGAAATACCCACTGACTGGCATTCACAAAAGTTAGTACAGGTGCTTCTGCACCAGTGCTAACAACCCAAACATTAACAACTTAAATATTAGAATGGGGGGATTAGGAAGCATTGCCTCAGATGACAATGCTGAGCATCTCAGAGACCTATTAGATGTGGGATAATCAACGGACAGCTTACCTACTATACAAGTAGAGTAGGATGTACTGGTTGGGGGGGGTGGTGCTGTGTGCAAAGAGTATGTGAAAGGGTAACAGGATTAAAAAAATTACAGAGAAAGAGAATTGCTATAGCATCTTTGTGGAATAATTCTTATACTCTTACAAAATAAAAGGTGTCGTGGATTGCATTACAGATCCATCATTTAGGAGAATTATAGTGATGCAGAAATGTTAAGTGCACTAGTGAGGCTGCAAATACATGACAAAGAATAATAATGGAATATTTCAACTGTAAACTGAATCAGTGGATCAAGACATAGAGATGTCATTTTTGGATGCAATAAATGTCTGATTCATAGTGCAACGAGCCTTAGAACCTAGGGAAAAAAATGCTATTCTGCCTCTGTTCTTAGGCAGTGGATAAGGATTTAAGGATAACAGTAATTTAAAGAGTTAGTAGTAGGCAAGTGGCCTTGTAATAAGACCTGCCCACAGCCTACAGGCTGTTTAAAATATTAGAAACCCAGGTAAATTATATATCACAATTTAACAGAAAACAACAGTGAGGCCAACCCCTACTCTGTACTTCAAGAGAAAAAGGAAGAAGGTTTGGTTAATGGAACAGTCAGTAGTCAAGAATGGAAAATTTGCCCCAAGAAGAAGGGCTGGAAAATCATGAGAAGTGGCATTTCAAATAGGATCTGAATGGTATGAAGACAAAAAAAAAAAAAAAAAAAAAAAAAAAAAAAAAAAAAAAAAAAATTAGAAGACCACCTTTCAGAAGGTGTGAAAGCTCTCACAGAAATACATCCTAAATACAGAAGAAACTAGAAGCCAGAACCAAGATGAAGGAAATGCACACAATGATAAAGCTGTAAATAAATAAATTTTAATAAACTCTATACAATGGTTTTACTTCCAAAGATTTTAGTGATGTTTCTATAACTTGCACTGCACTGCATGCAGCCTTTGCAACCTATAGACAAGTGAATCTAGGTTGATTCAAAGGAAAATTTGGATCAAGTAGATAAGTTTAATGCTAATATATTACCAGAATTGAATAGCATTCATCTGAGATGCCTAAAGGAATACAAACATGAAATTGAAGAACTGGTAGCCAAGGTGTATAACCTACCATGATGAACAGTCATTGAACCAGAAGACAGACAGGGAGCTAAAGTAATTACCATCTACAAAAAGGACGTGAGAGAGAATTCTGGGTACTACAGACTGGTGAGTTTAAGATCCATCCCAGCTGTATGGTAGAATCTATAAAAAAGCAAGTTCAGTGAGTGCATGGATAAAAGTGGTCAATAGGGAAATTCTGTTACAGAAAATCATGCCTCACCAACTTTCTGGGTTTATGTGAAGACATCAGTAAAAAAAAAAAAAAATAGGACAAAGAGGATTTAGTGGACTTTATGTAGTTGTTCCTTTGACAGGGTTTCATTTCAAAAGTAATTAAATAACTTAACCTGCTTCAGGACTGGTAGAAGAATTCTTTGGTACACTGAAAAATTATTAAAGGATAGGAAAAAAGGAATCAGTTTGCATTATGGAAAAGCATTGACCAGGGATAAGTGCAGGGTCCGTCTGGGACCAGTAACAATTGATCTTCATTGATGAACTGGAGAAAACAATAAACAATGAGGTCTGAAGATGACATTAAGCCCTTTTTATGATACCATCCTAATGATATAGAATTCAAGACAGAACTTATAAACCCTACCGGGCCAGAAAAGAGATCAGCCAAATTCATTGTGGACAAAAGTAGGGTGATGCATCTAGGAACATAGAACTTAAATCATGCCTACTCAGAACCAAGCTTGGAAGGGAGAGTTATCCTGCAGTATATTGATCTTGGAGTCATGACTGACTGTTCTGTGAAATCAATGTGTGTGTGTGTCTGTGCAGCAACATCAAAAAAGCCAACAAAATGTTTGGGGATATCTGGATTAAAGTAGATTTTGTGGATGAAGTATATATTCATATTGTTTCTCTCAATTAAAATTAATTGAATTTCTTCATACTTTGAAGTTGGTAGAATTTTCTAAGCATCATACAGGTGCTTAGATCTTAGATCTTTCCATCTGAGTAGACTTTGGTGAAAGAAGAAATCCTGTTAATAAGACCTTAACTAAAAAAATTAATTTTAATACCTTCATTCTTAGCTACGAATTCACAAGATTAAATGCTACAGTAAGGCCAAGTGAACTGTCCTTGCCTATGATAAGGCAAGGACACTTAATTTGCTGTGACTCATTGGAAAACACTTCATTTTGCATATTAATATGCAAAATGAAAGTGCAAGCTGTGGTTATGTCAAGCAATGGAAAAATTTAAAAGATTGATGCTTAAGACAGCATGCTCTACCTCTGTAATACTTTGTTTACTTTGTTCTATCAACAAGAAGAAACTTGCTGAACTGGGGATGAGAGATGCCAACAGTTATCAACATAGAAAGTGAAAAGATGAACCGAGAAAAGAAATGGTCAAACACAGAGTCCATAAAACTGACCTAATTATATATTTAAGCAGTCCAGTACTAAAAATACTAATTAGAAAGAAGCACCCCTATATACCCAGGTAGCCTAGTCAAGGCTATTATCTTTGCAGCAAAAGGTGAATTTGTATTGTATCCATTCATAGGCATTCTGTATGGCATATGTAGGCAATGGGAGATTCTGCCATCTGCCATCAGGACCTTTCAACAGAAACAACCTGAGAGTTAAAAGAGACCTATTCTAAGTGTTTAGGTAATAATTCCTTTCCTTTTCTACTATGAAGCCTATAGAGGTAAAAAAGGTAAAAATGGATTGGAGAAGCACATTTTGTAATCTTGTGAAGCTCTAATCTAGGATTAGCTGAGCCTCAGTTGAGATGAGTTAAGCTGTTAATGAAACAGCTTTATGAAGCCAAAGAGCACCATGAATTGCAGTTTTCTTAAGTTCTTTTTAAGTAGGAAGTAAAGGAAGTCCTCTTGTAATGCCCACCTGGAACACTGGAACTACTCAATTGACCAAAAACTGTCCTTAGCACAAAGTAGGGGTGGGGATATGAAATTTTTAATTTAATCTTCAAACTGATGCAGCATTTTTACCCTTTCAAATGTTTTTTTTGGAGCAGGTTGTATCATCTCATGCAGCCCATGCCTAGGTGCTCTTTTCTCCAGTAACAGGTGTTGGGATGTTTTAGCAGATAATAGTTATACCGTTCAGTGAGGTGTCTGCAGATCCAGAGCCTCCCCTGACAACATATCTCACTTCTGCTTTGCATCTGACTCAGGCTAGTTCCCTGCCATGCCTGTAGCCTGTGACTGCATCCTTGCTTTTCTGCACAGATGCTTATCTCATTCAATTGGATGCTTAAGGAGAAAATGGATTCTTGAAGTGGATGCTCCCACATGGAATCTTTCTTGCTTTTCCAGGATATACTGTCTGCACCAGGAGCTGTCTGTTTTTTGAATCAAAACAGCAAAACACATCACTCAATTTTTCTTTTTCAGGCACTTGTCAACATTACTGCCAACTCTAGGAACTTATGTCTGTCTCCTATTCTGTCCACGTTTCTGAGTGACAGCTCTGCCTCAGCTCTCCCAGCTGTTCCCATTCTCCACTGAGCTAATAACCATCTTATTCAGAACAGAAGAGGAAAGAAAATAGCTTAGATCCACAGCCAACAGTATTACTGCATGTTTTTCTGTAGCTATATCTTCAGTATAGCTAGTAGCGACAGACTAATATAACAGTATTGCGCTGCAAGGGCTTGGATTTTTTACTTTGATATCACGTCTCTGTTCCCACCATACATGTCCAAACTCTCAGTGTCTGCAGTGCAATTTAACATCTGTCATCAGCAGCCATGCTGATGCATGTTTTCTCATTCAGGTAACCTGAGAGTGGAAGAGACTGTATAGGAAAGAATAGTAATACACTAAAATACCAAATACAGATAACATAAGGAAACTATACTCTTATGTCTTCTCTGCTTCAGAGATTCTCTCTGCTGGATTTGGAGATGTAAGTCCCACCTCATAGTGTGTGTATTTCAATATATATATTCATGATAGTCATTGCCTTCCTGTGTGATGTACTCTAGGTGGTCCTGCTCTGGCAGGGGGGTTGGACTAGATGATCTTTCGAGGTCCCTTCCAACCCCTATGATTCTATGATTCTATGATTCTTTGTGTGCTTTATGCAGTTTATTTACGTGGATCTATATTAAGCTTTGTGATAAAGCACTCAGATCTCTCCAATAAACAAATAAAAATCTTCATCAAATGAGGTATCACCTGAAAAGCAAGTAACTTATATTACATTATTTGTTGCCACTAAAAAAGACTATGAAAAAGGAAATTACTAAGGCTAAATCACTGGGTTTTTTTTTTCTATATTACTTAACAAATATTTGAGACTTAAGCTGTTATGCTTTGTTGTCTTTAGACTTTGAGTTCATATTTTTATAAAGTTAGCTATAAGGATATATTTGGTTTAATGAGGTTTTGTCAAAAGCCTGTTGGATATAATCCAAGGAAGGTTTTTCAAAGCTAACCAGGCTTCAATATACAACCTTTTCTTCCTGCAGTTACAAAATCCATTTGTTTTTTTATTAGCAAGCTAGAATTTGTTCATCTCATACAAGATTATTTCTACTCAATTTCTAATACTTTAGCTAAATTTATGCCTATGAAAAGTTGTAATTTTCCTTGTTTTGATCAATGTGCACATTCCTAACCAATCCTTTGCGGAAGAGCCTGTAAGCTGGAAAATATTTCACTTTGAAAAACATCCAGTGTATTATTAAAACCATTTCCTTTGTCATATCCCTACCCTGTTACTCACTGTTCTTTTGATAGAGGCTAATTAAATGTTATGCTGCTAATCAGTGTTGATAGATACAAAGTACTGTAATGTCTTCTGGTTTTATGGATTATGCTAATGGCCATCTGCCTATTATTGATAATTTGTTCTTCAATTACTGGAGGGGGAGGAAGAAGCTGTTTGGTTAACTATAAAAGGGATTTATTTGGTTTATGATGCATTCAGCTGTATCACCAGTTGTCTTTAGCTATTAAAGTTACTATAACTGCAAAGAATATAATTTCATTGAGATCTGAATTTTCTCTAGCAGTTGTATATAAAATTTGCATGTGGTGCCCAGAACTGGACACAGTGCTCAAGGTGTGGTCTCACCAGGGCCGAGTCCAGGGGCACGATCACCTCCCTGCTCCTGCTGGTCACACCGTTTCTGATCCAGGCCAGGGTGCCCTTGGCCTTCTTGGCCATCTGGGCACACTGCTGGCTCGTGTTCAGTCGCTGCCCACCAACACCCCCAGGTCCTTTTCCACCAGGCAGCTTTCCAGCCACTCCTCCCCAAGCCTGGAGTGTTGCCTGGGGTTGTTGTGACCCCAGTGCAGGACCCGGCCCTTGGCCTTGTTAAACCTCATCCAGCTGACCTCAGCCCATTGCTCCAGGCTGTCCAGATCCCTCTGCAGAGCCTTCCTGCCCTCAAGCAGAGTGACACTCATACATTTGCCTTTTCTTTCTTGAGGAACAGTGCAAGTGTGAACCTTTAGAGTCGATGAAACTTCACTTTCTTCCAATACCTTAAAATTAAACTAATCTGGGAACACTCAGTGCTGAGAAAGGGAAGTCTTCCAAAATGAAACTGAAAACTTGCTCAAGGAAACCAAGGATTGCTCTATGGAAGGGGATAGTCTGACTGATGGAATAGCAATTTTTGGCAAACACATTCACTGGTGACCATTGTATGTTCAGTAACTATTGGTTTTCGTTAGAATATTTTAGAAGCAGTTGATATGGATAGTAGATATCCATAATGAGCCCAGGTTTCCTTGGAGTTTACCAAAAGTTCACAAAACCAAGAGTTTGTATCATGGTGCCTGTTAGTCAAGGGCACCACCCAAAGTTCTCTGAGGCAACCTGGAGAAACACTGAATTCTGTAAATGTTTTGAAGTGTTATTGAAATGCTGTATCAGTGAATTGAAACACTGAACAGTGCCGTTTCCTCTGACTACAATTCTTATTATAAATGCCAGCAAAGTACCAATGGCTAGTTAGCACAAAATGTAATTATTGCCTTATATACAATCTCTTTAAAATCAGCTATATTTTTTTCTCTTGCAAAGGCAAAGTAGATTTCCTGTATATTCCTTACAAGCTTATACTTTCATTAACGAACTAATCTGCCGATGTTTTAAGCAGTTTTTCAGAGCCCTGATGGCACTAATAGGATGTTGTGGCTCTGATGAACCAAACCTGGGGCCTGATGGGCCTCCAGCCCTCTTCACTCCACCCTCACTTATGGTCCCAAGATCCTTATTTAAGCTCAGTCTTGAGCCTTTTCTTTCTGCCTTAATAGTGCTGTGTAACTGCTGATTTCCAGCTCAGCTCCCACTGTGCCCCTGCTTGGCCATGGGCTGCCTTCCCAGCATGATCTCAGACCTGTCTTATCTCTCTGGACCTGTCTTGTGCTAGTGGGGCTAGGTATGATCTAACCTATGGATTGACTTTATGGCCTGAATTCACACCTACCTCATCACTGTGAAGCTTCCTGATAATCTGGACTTGTGGTTGAACCTGACTGTCACCTCTGGCTTGTGTTGGTTGGATGTTGTGGGATGGACCCTGTCTGGTGAGGCCCTGCTCTGGGGGCTGGATTATCCTCTGCCTCCCATGTCTCAGGGAGCAGCCATGCCTCTCTATTCTCTGGCAGTTTGTTGAGGAAAAAGCTGGAAAGAAAAGTTGTCCTAAAACAATTTGTTTCTCATTCCTTCTAAGTTCATATTCTCATGTCTGTATGTTGTAGGATAGACCCAAAAGATTGCCCTTTCACCTTATACTTGTCTTCTGTTCTAGTTTTTCTGTCTTGTAGGTGTCTTAGATTCCCTAGGTACTTGAAGGCAGAGTATTGTAATTTTCAGTTATACCTCATATTTGTCTGCTATGGATAAAGACAAAACCACAGTCATTGGGGATTGCCTGTGACTGATAACAGGCTTACATCCTAACAACACTCCCATTTGCTTCCCTCAGGGCTGCTCCTGAATCCAGCATATTGCTAGTACTTCCATAGAGGAAAAACAATTCTTTAGGCTAGTATTGTTATATAAAGCTGCACATTTCAAGACTCCCCTGAAAACATCATTGCCTGCTTCTGGAAGTGGGGAAAAAAATCAAGAAGTATTATTTCATCAGTGAACAATGCTGATTGCTTTGGGGAGAATTGAGATGTGAGATGGTTTTTGCCTTTCGGGTGCTTGTTCAAAGCAATCTTTTACTGCTTACGGAATACTATTTTTTCTAAGATGTTGATATTTATTGTAGATGACCTGCTCTTGGTGTTAACCACTGATAGTGTTGCAGAAAAGTCACTGACTCAACCGTGCTGCCAATTTTTTTTTTTTCTTGCTTACACCTGAGTGGTTAAAAAACCCACCACTCCAAAATCCTAAAGGGACAGTTACAGAATGCCATTCAAATTTACATTTGGTCACAAAGCTGCAAATAATTTCAGACAAAATTTTATACATCAGCCAGGATGGTAGTGGTCTTATTTTTTAAAAGGTAGAAGAAACGTGTAACTATTCCTTTGCCAGTATTCATAGGTAAGCACTATAGTTTTCACATATTTTGAGGACTGAACTAATGTGAAAGGATGTCAGTTCACACAGTGGGGAAAAAAGGGTTCTCTACGAAAAATTGCTACACTTTATGTCAGGAAAATTTGTGAATGTGTGATCAGTTGTAATGTGCAACTTTCAGAGAGCTATAACTATTTATGGTGACAGGTAATTGCTTATAGAATTAATAACTACTTGCTGTGTATGATCTTTTTATTGTTACCAAATATTCTATATACAAAAACCAGCCAGCAGTAGAGTTTAAAAGCAGTCAAACAAAATGATCCAAACTGTGTGCTGGGATATTAACCTCATGACTTGTGTTTATCACAGAAACCAAGTTGTTGGCTCTCAAATGAGACAATAATTGATACAACAGAGGTATGACTTCAGTGCAGCTAAGCTATAGTTTAAAGAGTCATAGGCTGGTTAAGCTTAATGAAAAAAAAAAAGCATCCTCACTGATTTTAAGAGCATGCTACCATCACACCTTATTTCTGTGTTAGCCAGCATTGTCTCTGAGGAACTGAACAGCTCATTGGAAGCATATCCCTATGATTCATAGCTCTCTGTTTCATCCTGCAACTTTTGTTCACAGTAATCTACAAAAGAATCTGCCCTCTCTGAGGGCAATGACAGGAAACACTCATGCCTTGGAAATCCAAGACATGAATGCAGTTCCACATGGCAGTCTGTGTTAGTATAGGAGTCTGCATTCTCACCTCTGCTTCGAACAGAACTTAACTCATTGTAAACCAGAGTGTCAGCATACTGTGGATTTAAAAATCTTTCCACACATCTTTTCACATTTAAAAATGTGACCTGGATGCTCATTGCTTCTTTTCTGCATCGGTCAGTGTAAGCTGGCCAAGCCTTAGGGAGTGTGTGGAAAGCCACTCAAGGGATATGGGAGAAGCATGTAGCAGAAAAACCCCCTTCAACACAAAGCTGGCATCTGAAAGAACTTTAGTGCTTTATTTTGTTTGTTTGTTTGTTTGTTTGATATCAGTAGAAGCCCAGAAATTGCAGTTGTGAGAAAATAAAGCCAGGTAATAAAGCTTCTTGAAATTTTGGTGTTTGTGGTGACGTCTGAACAATTTTATTCTAAGATAATGAATGACCCAGTTCGTATGTATGAAACTGGTCACAAAATATGTTCTATCTTAGCTATTATGCCTGCATGACAGCAGGGGATGGAGTCATTTCACAACTGACTAGTGGACTCAGAACCTTGAAAACTTTAATAATGTAATGATTTTGAGTTTCAGTTAGCTCTGACTTGGGCCTGCTCTAGCAAAATATCTCACAGTTCATCATTGGGATACTTTTTTTAGTACAGGAACATATCCTGGTCAGTATTCATCTATTAACAGTGTATGGACATAATTCAGTTAAACTTTCTTTGCTGCTGTTTCTGATTGGAGGCTTTGCTGAGATGTTGCAGCTGAAGGCTCCCACAGGTCTTCTGTCCCTTTCAGGTCTTGCACAGGTAGTTAATCTTTATTCCTTTATCAGGAAATTGCATCACTTCCCATGTTGGCTTATTTTAAGATGAATGGTGTTAAAAGCTTTGGACATAAACAGAATTATAATGAAGTCACCACTGTCCACATTTCTAAATCTACTGACAAGAACAACTAAAGCAGTAAGTCTTTGTCCAACTTGCAAATGCTTCCATTTTTAAAAACCTTAAATACTGTTTTTTCACAAGATAGATACATAAATCTTTGGGCAGAAAATGGAAGAATAACTTATTAAGACTGAAACTAAAGGGGACATGTTAGGCAGACTAATTACCTAAAATGGGATTTGGCTAGGGCATTGAGTTAATTAAAAAAAATATTACAAGGTTGTCTTGGGCCGATATTGGTGGGCTACCGGCTGTCAGGATACTTCTGTGACTTCCCCCTCCTCCCAAACAGAGAGGTTTCTGGATAGACCGAGGGTGCATATGTGGCGCTCACCTCTCACAGGGGAACGGCCGCTGCGGGATGGTATCTTAGAGTGTAGGTGGGAATACTCCTTCACCATGCTCACAAATTGTTACAGAGACCAATGATTAATGTACGAATTATTCAGTTTATTGAAAGTCTACACAAACTGAGGGGTCGAGGTTCAGCAAAGGCAGTCTAAGTATATCAAAAAGGAAAGTCAAGGGTATCCCCCCAACCAAGGGAGAGGTGTAGAATGACTGAAGAGAAAAGGTGGGAACTGAGCCGGCAGAAATGTTAGAGAATATGTGGATGAGTGGATGTGTGGATGGGTGTGTGACCGCCTTTCTGCAGCGAAAATGCAGTTGGCGATTGGGCAGTGGGCCCGGGTGGGGGATCCCCCCAGGAGCAGACAGGCGAGCTGGCAAACAGGCAGGCTTGCAGGCAGGCACAGCAAGCTCCAGTCCCAGCTCTGGGTCTGGCAGACAGTGGCCCCCCAGGAGCAGGCAGGCTCTGGCGAGTGGCAATCCCCCCACCGGGGACTTGCAGGCGGCCCTCCCTCCTTCCCTCTCCTCTTGTGGTGGCAAAAAATCCAGGCAGCTTTGGGAGCTCTGGCGAAACTTCCAGGAGCTCCAGTAGCTTGCTTCCTTTTCATAGAAGTCACTCTCTGTATTAGCCAGCCAACATTGGCCAGATGAATACTTCAGCCTGTTATTTATTTTTCTGCCAGTCTTTGTTATGCTTTTGTCTGAGTCCATCTCAGTTCGTCCTTGGTTAAATCAGCAAAAGGCACTTCTCTTGCCTTGCTGGCTTGAAAGGCTTTTTGTTTGTGGGGGAAAGAGAAAAGGGGTCCATTCCCCACAAAGGTCTTTCTTGAACAACCAGAGGTAGTCAGGATTGTGGCAGATGTCACACCTGAATGGTGGCAAGTCAGTCAGAGCACTGATCTCTTGCACTGTGTTGGGTCACTGGCTCAGAACTGACTCAGAGGAGGGAGAGCAGTGTCTTATGTTGAAGTGTGGTATGTGCAATGTAAGAAGTAGTTCTATAGCTACTGTAAAACATGGTTTTTTGTGTGTACTTTTTCAGTACCAGACAAGCTCTGCAACCCAAAATGCAGTAGGGTGTTTCCACTAGATGAGATGTGTAACTGAAAATAAGTATACCTTAGGGTTTTTTTGTTTGTTTGTTTGTTTTTAATTTTTTTTTATTGATAGGCTTTGGGGAAAAAAAAAAAAATTAAACTTGAGGATTCACTTTGCCTGTCCATGAAGTAGATTAACAGCACTTTTTTATAAAGACAATCTGAAGCCTAATTCCTTGCAAAGTGGTGTGAAATTTTTGAATAAATTCTAAGATGCTGAGTAAAACAGTACTCTTCAAACTCAGGTGTTTTAGAGTCATGAAGTGGTAGTCTCCTCAGGGAACTAAAATGCACATATTGGGAAACTTCTGTTGTGTTTATTCCAATTTCTGGAAGCGTTTGATGAGGGACCTACTGATAAACAGAGGAAAAAGTAATTTTTCCTGACCACAAAGTTGGAGATGAGATTAAAATCCACACATCCATCTACCCTATGTTTTTTTAAACCAACATCTCAGAGCTAGAGTTACCTTCAGAAATAGGATTTGTTTTTTTCTCTCATTGTCCTTCTTATTATTGAAACATGAGTTCTTGAGAATGCAAGGCTCTACAATTTGGGAATAAAAAACTTCTAGAGTGATCCTATTCTTTTTATTCATCTCCCAAAATTTCAGTCTAGAACAGTGAAGTGTAAAATTAAGCAACTGTAAATCCATTTTTTCTACAAGGCAAGTATTTTGCAACTCCTTTATCATATTATAAATCATGGAATCATGGCCATACATTATCAAAGATCTTTTTATACTTGCTCTGCATGTGGTTGGGGTATGGCTCTGCCTTCATGTACAGGTTGGAGCACAAGATTAATGCCTTATTTCTCTTTTCTGAATGAAAGGCTTCTTCTGTTTTGTTCAGAGTACTAGCTCTAAATGGTCTCATTTTCTACTTCTGTTGATCATCAGCAGAGTCTATCAAAGCAGCAGAACATCTTTTACTTCCAATGTACTTTCTACAATGCTTTAGTGTGAATGGTTAAGACAAGGTAAAACTTCATGCTTTTATAGTGAGCTCTTTCAGGTCCAAGTCAAGAAAGAGAATTATTCTTGTCTTCAATTTACCTCATTGCCATAGTTTGGGGTCAGGGCCACCCCAGAACCATAACAGATGCTCTCTGTTAACCCCCTTTCCCCACCACCTGAAAGAGAAAGTGAATAAGAGAGAGAGACTTAATGTTTAGAAAAGAAAACAGCTTTAATATTACCACTAATAATAATAGTAATAATAATAATAAAATGGAATATGTACAAATATATGCAAAATCAGTATCGAACCCAACTCCCCCCCAATGGCAATATGTCACCATCACCCCAGTTGGGGAGCAGCCCCTGGGGAAATGTCCCAGGCTGGACTCGGCCACAGATGGCAACTGGGTACAAGAGCTGGATTCTGCAACTCAGTTCCAGAACACACGGCTTGGGATCAAAGGCAGAATGGAATGAAGCCCTCCTTGGATGCTGGGTGCTGCAGGAGCAGCCCAAGAGAGCAAGAAGGCAGAAGAGAGATGGAAGGGGTGATGGAAGGGGTTACCCCTCCCCTTTGGTGAATTTTAGGGTCACTGATCTTGTCCGCTGCTCCCCACAGGTGCAGCTTTACTCTCTGCCCCCCTCTGTGTGGTACACAAGCTTAGCAGTGACCTTGGTCTGCGCACCAGTCCCTGGCAGTAACATTAAACATGAAGTCTTTTCACTGCTAAAATCAAGCAGTTTGCTGCTAACTTCAGACAGGGCAGTTAATTAGAAGAGCTTTAGCTGAAGAGTAAAATCACTGAAGAGAATCAGTCCTCTTCTGCCCCAAACCAAGACACTCATGAAGATAATGGGTCACACATTCATCAAAATAACATGTAAATTTTGCCTATCTGCAAAGTTTACTAGATATGTGGTTATGGTTATGCTATTCTGCCAAAGTGTGCAGCAAAGTTGATTAATTGAAAGTCAACAAAAGCAAACTTAAATTTTATCTCTAATGTAGCCTTTCCATTTTCTGCATTAGCCCCAGAACCTAACCACCTGGCAGGTGGTTATTTATTGTGGTCTGAAGTCGTTCTCCCCTAAACACTTCCAATGATTTCCAAAATAATATTTCATCTTATCTGCTCTGGTATTTTTTCTTTTTTGTAATGAGTTTCTTGTCAGAATATCTGCTTCTCCCATGCCAATTCCTGCCACTGTATATGCTCAATTCAATTTATTCCATGAACAATTAGTATTAAGCATATTGAGTTACTCTCAGTAGTTTATTTACTTGTAGCACTGTAAGACTGATGTTGATCTTTCCTATTTTCCCCTCAGAGAAGCATGAAAACTTTTGGTTTACAAAATAAAACATGCTTGATAATTTTTTTTTTTTCTTGGAACTATTTTTTTTTCTTGAATTTCTGTTGTTGAATTTAAGAGATCTACCTTTCTTAAAAGGAATGTGTAATTGTGAAAATGAATTTATGGCTAAGAATTTGTACCTAGGTATAATCAGACATTTGTAATTAATAAAATATTACTTTCCCTTGTAAAATAGATTAACCTCACATCAAATATGAAGCAAACAATCACTATGGTGATCTTATTCATCAGATAAAAATAAAATATCAAAAGGTCATGCAGATTGCTCAGTTGAAACAGTGTAATACATGGTTATAAATCAATGAGGGTTATGAGCATGTGTCAGATGCTGCAGGTGGCCTAAAAAAACCGCCTATAAAAATCAGCCTTAAAAAAGGCCTGGAGAAACCAGGGCTTTCAGAAAGCATAGAGAGACTGAGTGTCATGTACTGGGAAATGGAAGCCTTGGGGGTAGAATTGGCACGGTGAGTCTGTTATTGGGTTGATTTGGGTTCATTTCAAGCAGCAATGCAGAAATAAAAGTTTATCAAAATGTTGCTACATTAGGTCTAAAGAAACAGAGGAGATGACAATTGACTAGAGTAACCAGACTACCAAAAAGTATTTCAAACCAGGTACATTTTGTTAATGTTTGAAACTTAGTGTCTTGAATACACAAGGCACAGGACGTGTTATTATGCAGTTGCTGGGGGTATGAGAAGGGAGAGCTGAACTGAGACTTCTTGTGTGTAAGCTTACATAAGAGACAAAGCCAGAACTTTGCTCATGTATCAGCCTTGAAATGAATCTCTGCTGATACCAATTCCTCTCAGTGCAGAATTTGAGAAAACAAAATTTACTACCCCTTTTCTTTTAAAATCACTGGGAAAACATTGTAAGTCAGCAAAGAAACATTCTTTAAAATGTTAAGAATTCTCTAAAATTCTTCTCAAACCTTTTGCACTACCTGGAAGATAGGTTGGAAAGGTTCAAGTGGAAGGATAAGTCCAGAAAAATGTGTACATGGAAAGAAAACCCTGTCAAAACAAAGCAGTACATTACATTCTCAATCTGAATCTAGCTATTCACCTCACAGTAACAACTAACCACAGACAGACTGAGACAGAACCCAAACAATTAAAGCTGGAATAATACTCATATGGGTATTATTGAAGTTGTTTTCTATCAGACTGGATGCTACTTGGGTACTGGGCAGTTGAGGTAGACAAAAACCCAACTGTGTCTGAAAGACCTCACACATTTCTTGTGTCCATGAGGAGGCATCAGAACCAGACACTGAATTACATGTGGCAATTTTGACAGCATTTTAAAATCATTATAGGATTGAGGAATTTTTCAAATGTAGATGAGGTCAAGAGGCTTTGCACTAAACCTTTATCAATCTATACAAAAAGGAAACTGTTTCCCAAGATTTTAGTACTTCTGTCACTAAATATTTGCAAACAACAATATGTGATGTTTTGAGATTACACCTATCATTTTATTTTGATAGATTCCCTGTAGTAAGTGCTCTGAAGTAGAGAGGAATATAGTAGTAAAGGACAATTGACATAGAATACAAGCAGCAGTGAGAGGATGGATGAACTGAAATTAGATTCTGATTCTGAGGCAGGGCAATAAAAACAGAGCTGTGTACAAGGGACAAGAAAGAGGAGGAGTACACAGAAAGCTTATCAAATGCAGAGTCAAAAGTGGTTTAGTTCTTCAGGAGGATGTTTTCTGATGTCTCAGGGACACCTAATCTCAACAATAGCCTGTGTACTGCTGAGTTTG
The DNA here is from genome assembly GCF_000691845.1 of Merops nubicus. Taxonomy (NCBI): domain Eukaryota; kingdom Metazoa; phylum Chordata; class Aves; order Coraciiformes; family Meropidae; genus Merops; species Merops nubicus. The sequence goes on from NW_008598048.1 coordinate 21,947, forward strand.
TGAGATGAAGCACCAAGCAGCAGAAGAGCTTGTAAAACCTGTGCAAGGCAGAAAAAACTTGAAGGGAAGTCTAAGGGAGCATGGCATGGCTGAGGAAGGCTCAGTGGAACTCAGCTGAGAGATCATTATGGCAGGCAGTGAAGCTTAGAGAAATCTGCAAAACCTTCACGAGTCCATCTGGGTTTTCAGGCTACCTGGTAATGCCCCCATGGTCTCAGGCCTGTTACTTTTTTTCATTAAGAAAGAGACATCCTAACTGAAAAAAAAATAACAGTCCTCTGAGGAGATGTGTTGTTTCCTTAGCCTCTCCAGTGACTTGAAGTTATTCCGAGGTGTGGGGCTATGGAGCTGAATAATGTATCTTGGAAAAAAAACTGTGGCATTCTTTACACTGCTGTTATGAAAGGCTTGTTTTAAAAATTCTGGTGGGTAGCACAAGTGGAAGCAGATATATGAGCTACTTGACCCCAAGTTTCCAGCATACTTGACAGAGGGGCACCATGTGAACATTTTCAACTTTTTCCCCTAATAATTTTTTGATTCTGTCACATTATTTCTATAGCTGAGGTTGGCAGCTCATATATTTCCATGAAAATACTATAGATTTATCAAAGTGTCAAAAAATAATTTAAAAAATGGTATAATTCAGTTTAAAATGACAATCAACCAAAAGACTCGAATCTATTGGAAACAGGGATTCATTAGTTCCAGTGTTCAGAAAACTATTTGTTCCATGAAGAAAGTTTGTAAATTTTAAAATATAAAGCATGTTATATTAAAAATAACAAAAAACCCCAAGGAATATCACACTTAACTGCAATTCATCAGCTCCCTGAAAAGCCCTTGCTTATTCATGCGCCAAATCAAACACATCCAGAACAAAAAGTGTTCTGTGAATGAACTTGAGGTTACCTATGCTGGGTTAACAGAGACTGAGATACTGCCAACAAGATGTTGTTCTCCTTCTCAACCATCTCAGCTATTCATGACTCTGAAAGAAAACTCATAGGCAGGGTTCATTTTTCAGGTGTTCTGCAACTGTCAGCTTTCACCTTTGAGATATTCTATGGAAGTGTTATACAGTAGAAAGCATTTAGAAGAGTAGCTTTTGAAGTGCAAGGACAAATAAATCAATTAAAAGTTATGAAGATGAGAGCAATGCTGCCTTTCATGATATCTTTGTGCAGCACCTAAAACTGAGGGGCTCAGGTCTAACTAGTCTCAGACAATAATAATTTGAATTTATACTTGTTTGTGTTTTAATATATGATAAGGAATCGTGCAGGACAAACAATCTGAAAGGAATCCACTGAGGAGTGTTTGGAGCAACTAGCTTTGTAACTCATGATAAAAGTGGATTATGTGCAACCAATATTCCATTCCAATTCTGATGAATTGATTCGATTTGACCTTTTAAGGGTGTTAAAGAAAGACCATTGAAGAACTTGGAAGCAAAGAATGTATTAAAATGTAAATAAACATTGAAGTCATAGTTACTAAGTTTCTAAGTTGCTGGAAAATACAATAAGCACAATTAAGTGGATAATTAACATCAGGATTTGCTGCCTTTAGTGTAATGGTATTTTAATGGTAAATTGGAGGAGAAAAAACCAAACCCATGGTTTGAGATCTGACTTTTTTCAGTACTGGCCACTTCATCTATTGCCAAGATTTTCTGCACAGATTGTTAATGGGAAAAGTACTAATTAATTTTAATTTTTGAATGTTTGAATGCCATAGTACATCCATTTAGTCGGGTTTTAAAACTGTTTGAAGAGGAACAACAAAAATAGTCCTTCATGATCATATTTGTGAAGATAACAAACATGCACATGCTATCTCTTTGAAGCTGAGAAGGCTGTCAATATACAACAAGGTTTGGTTTGGTAAAAAACCCCTTTAAGTCAGAATTTAAAGCAAATTCTGATTTTGGAATAGTTACTTTTTCAAGGGGCTTGGATTGCAAAAGCTTTTTAAGAATATAGTCTGCTCTGTTCTGACAGAACATCTTCAGTGACACGCTTGCATGAGACAGATATTTGCATGTGTATACTTTGTGGAACCAGCTGATCTGCAACTCTTGTCTCACATTTTTGTGTCTGAAAGTGCTCATAGGTTTTCTACATCCCTGGCTTGTTGGGGAGTATCTCCATTCATTTGGGGGTAACTTTGAAGAGCAGGTATCTGTGAAATGTGATGACCTGCAGCTGTATGGTTCATGGTGGATGCTGGGACACTGAAAGCTGGCACAGTTTGTAGGAACATATCCTGTGCTGTGTAACTGTTTTTGACGGGATACTCATTCTTTAGAATATATATGAAGAATACAATCCCGTCGGTACAAACTGGGGTAGATCTTCTTCATCTGAAAATCCAAATGGATGTTTTACGTAGTTCAGGCAGCTAATTAACTGTTGATCTAAAGAATACATAGTACCATTATTTATACAACACAGTATAAATACTCAAAAGAGTGTTCTTATTTCTTCAGCCCCAAATGTTCTGAAGGACTTCAGAATTCATCGTGTAGAGTTGGAAATATTCTTTCTTCTATGGTTTTTTTTTTTTTTTTTTTTTTTTGCAGTAAGGTGAGCTGTTTTAATGTGTCTATGTGTCTTCTCAAAATTCTTCAAAGACTTGCCATTTGAGGTTTAAATAGATGCTTTTCCACTTGCTGCTTGTTGTCATTTCAAAAAGCAGAGTAGGAAAGCAGTATAATAAATTCAAGTATGCATGCCTAGCAGATTGGCCAGGTTTGCCTCTTATCATTGAATAGACAATAAAGTGAGTTTGTAATAATGTCAGAGACTTACAAATCAAGCAGGTTGTTCAATTGCATTAAAGTATTCTGACTTCCATGAAATTAACAAAAAAAATGTTCGTTCCTTTTTTTAAATTCAACTGTTGCCAAAAAATTACTGAATGTAATGTGCCATAAATTAACTCCTTGTTAAATCAAAAGCAAGACACCCATCATTTCTTTGATCTGGTGTGATTTATCACATCAAGAGTGGGTATATCAAATTAGAAAACTATCAAGGGGCTTAAGCATTCCAAAGGGAAGATAGGCAGAGTGGGAATGAGTCACACTGTGATTACTTCTGCCTTACTTTGGTAGTTTACACTTCACAAAAAATGTAACAAATTCTAGATAATGAAATTGTTGTAGTCTCTGTTTTAGAAATTGCTATGTAATTGTGGCTGAGTGTAGGCTATAAATCTCATTTAGGGGAAGTCCCAGGAAAATTGTGCTTTCCCTAGCATTAGTGAAAAGGAGCACCCAGGCTGTGAGCAGCCTAGTTTCTTCAGGAGAATGCTGCAGAAAAGTGTCAAAAGCTTCACTAAAGTCCAGATAAACAACTTCCACAACCTTTCCTTTATCTACTAGGTGGATTACCTTGTCATAGAAGGAGATCAGTTAGTCAAGCAGGACTTGTCTTTCATAAACTCATACTGAGTGGGCTTGATTGCCTGGTTGTCCTGTATGTGCTACATGATGGCACTCAAGATGATCTGCCACATAACCTGCCCTGACACGAAGGTGAGACCGACAGGGCTGTGGCTCCCTAGATCCTCCTTCTTGCCCTTCTGGTCGATGGGCATCACATTGGCTAAACTCCACTCAAGTGGGACCTCCCTGGTTATACAGGACTGACGATGAGTGATGGAAAATAGCTCAATGAGCACTTCTTCCAGCTCCCTCACTATCCTTGGTTGGACTCCATCTGGCCCCATAGGTTTGCCTGTGTCTCTGTGGTGCAGTAGGTCACCATTTCCTCTTGGATGGTGGGGGCTTCATTCTGCTCTGTGTTTCTGTCTTCCAGCTCAGGAGGCTGGGTGATTAAAGAACAACTGATCTTACTATTAAAGGCTGAGGCACAGATGCATTCAATACCTTTAGCCTTTCCCTCATCTTTGATCATTGTGTTTCTCCCTGTATTCAATAGAGGGAGGAGATTCTCCTTAGTCCTCCTTTTGCTGTTAATGTATTTATAGAAATTTTTAGGTTTTTTTACAGCAGTACCCTGCTACATGGCAGAAGTTCTAATTGGGCTCTGGCCTTTCTAATTTTCTCCCTTCATAGCTTCATTATATCTTTCTATTCCTCATGACTTGCCTGCCCCGTCTTCCATAGTCCATAGACTTTCCTTTTCTTTCTGAGTTCCAGTGAAAGCTCTCTGCTCAGCCAGGTCAGCCTTTTTCCCTGCTAGTATATCTCACAGCACACTGGGATGGCTTGCTCATACACCTTTAAGAAATCCCTCTTGAAGAATTTCCAGCCTTCCTGGACTCCTTTGTCCTTCAGGACTACCTCCCAGTGGACTCTGACAACTAGCCTCCTAAAACAGGTCAAAGTCTGCCCTCTGGATATTGACCTTCCTCCTTACTTCCCAAAGAATTGAAAACTCTGTCATATCAAGATTGCCAAGCCCAAGATGGTCTCCAACCTTCACATCATCCACAAGTCCTTTGTTTGTGAACGACATGCCTAGCAGCGAGACTTCCCTAGCTGGCTTCCTCTCTGCTGTATTGTATTTTCAGCAGACATCTGGTAAGTTGAAGTCCTCCATGAGAACAAGTGGTAGTGACTGAGATTTTTTCCCAGCTGCTTATCAAATATTTCAACTGCTTCTTGACCCTGGTTGAATGATCTTTGCTCTCTCATGGTACTCCATCCCCTACCTCCACCGGGATGGCAGATTGAAGGACCTCACTAGCATGCTGTCCCACAAACACTGACGTACAACCCCAAGGCTTATCTCTAGCAAGCCTGGTTTATCCCTTTCTCCCTTCAAATCTAGTTTAAAGCTCTTTTGATGTGCTGGGTCAGTTCCTCTGCCAAAATCCTTTTCCCCTTCTCATATATGTGCACCTCCATCCATTGCCAGCAGGCCTGGTGTTGTGTAAACGGACCCATGATCAAAAAACCCGAAGTCCTGCTGGTGACAGCAGGCTCAGAGCCAGGTA
>NW_008598049.1:0-6783 GCF_000691845.1 Merops nubicus
CAACTTGGGGATTTCCGTCCCTTGGTTGGTGACAATGTCAATATGGTATTGAATATCCCACTGGTTAGTTTGGTTGTCTGCCCAGGCTGTGGCTCCCTCCCAGCTTCTGGTGAAAATTAACCCTATCCTAGCCAAAGCTAGGACATGTTTTCAACTGCAAATGACCTCAAGGGAAAAATATTGTTCTGTCATGTTCCTGGAAAGCTGGAAGAACTTAGAAATACTAAGTATTTCACCTTGCCTTTAGTTGCTACTTAAAATGCTTAGCAGTTGTTCTCAGTAGAACACACATAAAGGAGAATGAGTAGAAGAAGGGAACAGAGAATAAAGAAGAGAGACAGTGGTAAAAGGACAGATACATTTCTCAGTTTCTTCATAGCTACAATATCTGTCCTTACAGATAAGTGACTGAAGGTAAGGAAAAACCAAAACCAAAAGCAAAACCACCAACAAGAGAAGGAAACCCAAACCAGCTTGTGCAAAAGTAAAAAGTACTGTTAACTATTATCTTTGGTATGCTTCATTGCTTGCTTACTGCTGCAGATGGGATAGAGTGAACAGGTTAGTGATTTTAGTATAGGAAGTGAGAATGCAGGTTAATAATGTTCAATTGTAGAAAACAGAGTAACATTGTGGGTTTTGACCACTTAAGATTTCCTCATTTCCATCTGCAAACCACAAGAGGACTTAGGTATTCCTCACTGTTTCAGTAGATTTGGTCTAGATTCTTTAGTGTTGAAATATTAAGTCTACAGATTGCTCTTTAATTTGATTTCATAGATCAGTTAGGCAACCAAGGGAGCAGATAATTGGATAGTCGTAGTCTGCTCTTCATTGAAGAGGGTCTTTTACAAATCTGACAGTCCACTTACTTTTTGTATTTAGTGGTTGAATAATTCACTGTAGAGAATCATTTTCAGACCTCGTTGTAATAACTTCTCAGAGCCCTTTAAGCACAGGAAGCTGGTAACAAAGAAGATATCATCTGATTTCTTTTCTAATGCAATTGCATGTGTTGATGATCATATAAAACTCCTCAGTGGCATTGACCAGACTATCTCAGCTGTCATTTATCTTATCTAACACGTGCTATTATGACTGGCTTGAATACTTTGATTCCCTGTCCCTCCAGCTGATACCCTGGAAGCAGGGCTACTGAAGGAGGATCATAGAATCATTGTCTTTGGGATTCGCTCCCTCTTGTGGCAAGAAGTCACAACCATTGATATGGTTTACACACTACATCTGTGGTATTTAACTGTTTTTTTTTGCTGCTGTTGCCTGAGACAATGGTTATTTCATCTGACAATTGCAAAGACAAATCATATACTATTTTCATTTTCAGTATTTGTTAGAGTATGTTCACAAGTAATGTATACATATTGTCAGTGTAAGTATAGCAATAATATCATTTCAATGACGGTTTGCTGCAGATTCTCTATAAGAACATGCAGGACTTCATGATATCAGATGTGTTTTGCAAAGGTACTTCATGTACTGTTAAATAATGAGGTACTTCATATTCTACAGAACACCAAGCTTTTCAATTTATGACACTTAGATTAGTTTGTCGTAGTGGATAAAGTTTTATTTTTAGGTAAGTTGGAATTAAAAATAAATTGGATACTAGATTATGTTTTGAAATCACAGTCCATTAAAAAATGTTTTGAATGGAACCATAGGGTTATCTGGAACGTCCACTGCAAGAGATTGGCTGTATGCTAATGAAGGAGGTGTGTTGGGCATAAAGATAGAAGCAATTACAGTTTTGTAGACAAAAAGTAAGTGGTTTACAAGATTAATTTCTTAGTAGTTAGTGTGCCAGGTGGACCCTAATTCATCTATCAAAATAATACACAAGTTAGCTTAGTATGAGAACTTAATATTTTTGCAGTGAGAATAGATTAGAAAATGGGCTCAGAGCCTGAAGGAAACAAAAGAACCTTATTTGTCCTCTCTGCCTGCACTGTCTTTTCCCCAATTCTTTTCCATGTGGTTATATAATACAACTGTGGCCACTTTATACAATGTCCATCAGGAGCAGTCACATTACATAACTTCCAGCAGCAATGGTAAGATCAGAGAAGTAGATGGTTCATATGCAAAAGAATTTGCAGAGTGTGAACTATGCATGGGAAACAGTACACAAATAAAGAAAGATGAACAGTAACAATTTTGAAACAGGTTGTTAAATATTCCTTGTTCTCCACACATAGAAAGTGAAAAAAAAAAAATATATTTTTTTTTTAACTTCAAGAGCTTTCCAGCTCCCATGAAGGAAAATTCTGATTTTAAGTAATTTAGACAACCTTCCTGACAGCATAAAGTACGTAGTATATGTCAAGTTTTAGGGAGCCTGTAAAGTGTTATTAATTGATTTCAGTTTTTTTTTTTTTTGGATTCTATGAGTTTAAACCTTGCTGAGAGACTATCAGTTGAAAGTGTTACAGGCCTAAGAATTAAGCATACTCATAACTTCTGGCAACGTGTTAAAGGTAAAAAAAAAAAAAAACCAAAACCATGCTGCTTATTTTGAGTTAGAAATTAACCTCCTGCCTTTATATTATTTCTTTATTTTGTGAAAAAAAAAAAAAAAAAAAACTAAGTGGGTAAGAAGAGAGGAATCTATGTGACGTACTTTAAAAGATTATTTTAAGTGTTTACTAAAAATGATTTTGACACAAAGACCAGTCTCTGTGGGAACTGCTTGGTTTAACAAAACAGCAGCACATGAACACCTTAAAATCCAACAAAGTCCCCAAACAAAATTAAAAAAACAACGAAAAAGAGCAGCAAAAAAGTGGCAAATGGATTTGTTGTCTGAAGACAAATCTGAGCACAAACTGGTGCTGTTTAAAGAAATGTACTGCAATTGAACTGTGAGCTAGATCTATAAAAACAATTGAATATTAAGTGAGATCCCTAAGAACACTGAAGAGATTTATTAGTGACTTTACAATGAATGCTGAATGAATTGATAATAACAAAGCCCTCAAATTCTCCTAATAAATAGCTTCCAGATCTTCATTGTTTCCACTACCGTAGGGAATCCCAAGACCCATGGACATACACAAGGAGAGATTAATATTCTTTCAGACCATTTTGAAGCAAACTACTTCATCAATAGTGTAGAAGATTTTTTTTTCAGATATTTTTGTTCATCTAAGGATGAACATATAAGGATGTTTATGAACCTGAAGACATAGCTATATTCTCTCTGGGTATTTAATGTGACTAAATCTACTTTTTAAAATTTCACAATATACCTCTCTGCTCAGTTTAAAAAAGCAGCAACACAAGAACAGATACACAATGTAATTTAAATAGCTGGAAAAGAGACATTACTGACTTGTGTGCAACATAGGTTTCATATGTGTGAGAACCAAGAAGGCTATCAGAACTGCTGGGTCTTGTGTGTACCCAATGTCCTTACAAAAACTTGTATTCATTACTGTGAATATCCTTCTTCAAGTGATAGATTTATATTTAGTAGTTGATTAAGTTTGAGATTGCTTTTATATAAATTTGGCCTTCAGGAATGAAATGTCTTGTCTTAGCTTTCCATGTAGACAATGAAGAGACATGTTCTTCCAAAAGATGTTTCTGTCTACCTCAGAACAGATATCAAAGGAGGTAGTGATGAATCGTCTTTCGGGAATTCATAATTTGTCTTCAGAGGGTCTTAGCTTCAGGGATTACAGAAGGAACCTAGATGATTGGTTTAAGTTTGACATCTAACTTTAATCATTAATATTATATGAAAGGAATCATACCCTTAAATTACTACAAATATTACAGTGTGAAGGGTCACTGATCCATCTGCTTGACTGAATAACTGGCCTCTGACAAGAGCTTACAAGAGGTATTTGACAGGAAGACATAAAAATCAAACAGTGGACAGCTAAGGAACAATATTTCTGTATGGAACTTTTCAAGTCGATTAGTTGGACCTTGTTTTACATCTTCAAGTAACTAGATGAATATGAATTCCTATCTTTAGTTGTTAAACATATTAATTTTCTCTGAAGATAAAGAACATAAACCCTAAGAATAGTATTTCAGCACTTTGTTTAAGTGTAGTTAAAGAACTGTGCCACCTTTTTATAAAACGGGGAAGTTCTGCTCTGACCTTTACCACAGCATAGCTCCTGGTGATGAATGAACTCCGTTGGGGCAGGTAGTTCAACATTGCATTCTGCCTTGGAAATACAGTGTGACTATACTGCTCCCAAGGCAAATGTTATTCCCTCAGAATACTCTTCTGTGGGTTACAATTTGCACATTCCAACCAGTCAGGCAGTGAGAAGTTAAAGAGAACCTTGTACAGGAAATCAAGCATAATGCATTATGTTTTGTGATACACTGTTCAGTATTAAGCACTGGAAAATAAGATGTATATGATATGAAGAGAAATCCCATATGTATTTGAATACTGCTTTCACATGAAGGCTTTTCTATAGTAAATTAGAATGACATGACTAGAGGACTGGAGTATTCATAATGTGCAAACAAACTGTCATTTAAATTATCCTCTGAACAAAGATACTGTCATTGTACTAAAACTATGATATAATTACATTCATTTCATAACAGTAATGTATATAACCTTGGTCAATGTTAAATAACTATGAAAGGCAGTAACCTATGTAGTGACACATGCACCATTGAAATACAAAAGTATATTAAATACTTGGTTTGTTTACCATTATTGTTAGGCCTACTATTAATTTAAGGTGACATTTATAATTAATACTGTTAGATTTTGCTCCTTGAAATAATGCATGACACTCCTCAGATAAACAATCTGTCTATGTTGTATTTACAGAAATAAGCAAGTCATAAACTGATTTACAGAATAAATGAAGGGCTAACCTATGTTTTGCTTTCAAGAAGTCCTTTGCATTATATTTCAGAGATCCATTTAAGATGTGGTTGATACTATAACCCTTCAAATGTGTTTTCAGAGGTTCACAAGATGAGTACCAAACAATTTTTTATTCTTTTCTGTTACATTCTTTCCTTTCAAGATGAAAAGAATCTGGCCAGTTTTTTTTTTTTTTTTCCTGGAGAAATCTTGCAGAGAAGTTTCAAATTCATGGTTTTTACACATTGCAGAGGTCACAAACTTGGACTTCTGTTGATTATCTCTAGATATAAGGAAATGTGATGTGTAATAGTCAAGCTGATTTCCACTGGAGTGCCTAAATACGATATTCTATTATTTTTGTAGCCACCAATTTAGACTTTTTCACTATTTTTTCAGTAGTGTTGTGGAAATACTTAAGATATACTTCTAGTGTCTATTTTGAGCCAACACTATCACCACAATGAACCAAAGAACATATTTCTAAGCGTTACCAATCTTACACTTCATTGCAGGAAATGTTTATTACGTTTGAATGCAGAGAGTGGAAAATGGCAGGCTTATTTTCATGGAGACAGATAGTGACTGCAAACACTGCCATCCATCTTCTGTTTCCATGTAGGTCTTTATGCAGAGTGTGACTTGAACTGCTGTTATTACTCATACATGGTTATTGGAATACCTCATTGCTAACACTAAAGAAGAGGAAAAAAGCCAGCAGAGAATTTCAAGTAACACCTCTTGAAGAAATGCGAATATTGTGTCTTCCACCCTGATTCTGCTAAACTATCTTGGCTCTGAGTTGTCTCCAGCATCATACAATGTTTAGAGCTCAGACTCAAAACTGATAGTTTAGGACCAGGGACCATAGTACCATTTTACCTTTTGTTAGCCAGAGGAAATTAAACATATTGATCATATACCTAAAGCATATCCATTAATACAAAAAATAAATATCCTTGAAATAATTTAACAAGGAAACCTTACACCATGATATAATAAATAACTTTAAATTTTTTTTCCTAAATAACTAAATTTTTTCTAAGTAACTTTTATGATAGTTTGTTTGTTTGTTTGTTTTTGTTTGTTTGTTTTTTTGTTTGTTTTTTAAGTAAAATTATTAGTTAGATTCAAAGAGCTGTACCTTTAAGGATAAACTCAACAGGTCCCTGTCTTAAAAATCAAGCCCTGGCTTAAACAAAAAAGAAAGCTTGGCACTAAAAATTTATAGTTAGTTTGAAATTGGGCCAAGCACAATTTTTAAATCAGAGAAGTGGCATTTTGTTAATTGGTATGCTCACATTAAGTATTTAAGATGATAATTAATTATTTTCTGTACTCTTAATTGAAACATTACAATGTACTTGGTTACTATTTAATTAGAAAACCCATTAATTATATATTAAGGTCTTCATTGTTTATATACCCAGTTCTCCTCTTTGAAGGGAATTCAGTGGTAAACAAGCCAAGGCCTAACAGAGTATTCTGGCATGAAGATGCAGCAACATCAATGTTGTTGTGAATTCCTGTGATTTGCATGGGCTACGCACGGATCAGTGAACAACTTTGTGGGAATTCAGACTGTCATATTCAGATGAGTCATAAGAACAGGCAGCTCCAACAATATTCAGAATGTGTCATGTATACTTGCCCAGATGCAGATAATGTGTAATCAGACAAAAAGCTGATATATTAATAATTACCATGGAACATCTTTAATGCATAATAAATTAAGGAATCAACTGGATGTGGTGGTTTAAACCACTTTTATTGTTCAGGGGCAGGTTCAGCAAAGGTGACGGAAAACTGAACAAAATTATCAGCAAATAAACAGTTTATTACAAAAAGGGTTGAACAGGGAAAGGCGGGATACCCCAAAGGGACCCCAAAATTATACACAGAAATGTGGTGACAAGTAG
>NW_008598050.1:0-18642 GCF_000691845.1 Merops nubicus
AAAAAAAATAGCTTAAACCTGGTTTCTACAACATGCCTTTCTGTACACATCCTGTATTTAGAGCAAATATCCCATAAAGGATTCTCAAAGGTGCAACACCATCCCACTTAGTCTGTCAGGGGAATTAAGTCGTTACAATATATGCATAACAACAGATCATTTTCCCCTGTTTTGCATGTATAATACACACAACCCCAAGTGAAACCTTGAGTATATCCCAAATTTATAAGAAATTTAAACTCCATGAAGTGAAGGGAAAAATATTTTTGGAAAAAGATCAAAATTACACTATTTCAGTTAGAACCAGGTACAGCAAATACAGCAAGAATTCCCTAATGTTGGTATGTTTGATGACAGAAATAGTTTCTATCAAATTTATAAGGGATAGCAGAAGTGGGTTTTTTATTTCTTTATATACAGTAATGATAATTTTGGGAAGGACTTACCCTTTCCCCAAGAAAACTCTTATTATTACTTCATCTTCTAAGGGTAAGTCTTCAGATACAAATGAAGTAAAACTGAACCATTCACAGCAGATAAAAAAAAAAGACTTGGACACTGCTGATGTTCCTGTACAGTCAGCTACAGAAGACTCATTCTCTAACTCACTACTTAACCACTTGGATCTATTTGTAAGGGTTTTTTTTTAGCTATGTTTCCAATTGCTAAGTTTATACACAAAAGGAGTTAAAGGCAAAAAGAGGCGATTCAACACCATAACAAAATCACCAGCACATTCAAATCATAAGACACCAGTACTACAGGCTGCCAAATATTAACACTTGCTGTGCTATAGGCACTTTAACATTTACTGCAAAGCACACAACTTGGAAAGAGAGAATTCAAGCATCTGTTAGGTCAGCTAACAGCCTACACACACACAATCTTCCTAACAAATTTAAATAATACAGGAAATGAAGGGTCCAAACAGGAATTTTTAAAATAGTTATTTTTATAGCTCAATTACAGTTTTAGAATATTTTTTTCCTTAGTCTCATCCACATTAAGAATTTTTTTGGACCTACTAGCAAATTTACAGCACTGTTACTAAAGTATTAGTATGAAAAGAATCAGCACTTAGACATGTAAAGATATTTTCAAATTTTTAAGAGGTTCTACTGGCTTCAGAAGTCCCTCCCTTATTGTTGACACAGATTTATCACCTTTCTATATTATCCGGGTTGAACTGATTTGGTTCATTTCAAACAGGGCATATCTCAAAGCATTTTTAAGGCAGTTATAAATAAAGGCTCAGAAGAAGCAGCTGATACTAGATGATATTTAATGATATGCTCCTATACCATAACAGCACCAATGTACCTGTAATCACATGATACACACCATTCAACCCACAGTGTGGTAGAAAACCAGGTTTCAGATCACAGACGGCTTGTCAGACTACTTCAGAGAACATAGTACTCCCCCCTGCACTTTTACAGCATGCTCTACTTTCCCATCAGGCTAGAAGAACTTTTCAAGAAAAAGTCTGAAGTCGAATTAAAAAAATTACTATCTCTAGGAACTGCAGAGTGAAGCAAATTTCCATTACCTTTTTTTCTGGCAGCAGTCTCCAGTATCGTTGCCAGGACACATGGAATCTTTTTCAGGTGTCTGCATTGAGGCTATCTGAACTGCTTCACTTGTCATCTAAACAGAGGAGTACTTGGCAAGGAGCAGCCATTTGGCAGCTTGAAAGCTTAAATACTCAAAGTTTTGTCCAATTGGTACTGCAACTTCAGTTTCACAATAAATCACTTCGACTCATTTTTAATCAATACACTTTAAACTCTCATGATTGGCAATATATATTTCAATATCGAAGTTTCAGATATATCTAATGAGTAAAAACTGATTTTGCCACTATGCAAGTATCACAACACATGTCGAACTACACCTGCAAAAATTCAAAGGGCAATTTTATCAATAAGGATGTTAAAACTAACATGCAAGTAGACCATGCCAGTTTTCAAGAAATCGTTGTTAGAGAGGGTGCTCAAGGGCATTACAGGCAGTCAATGCAGTAACAATAAGTCTACACAGACTTGACAGCAAAAAGGTTTCCAGGAAGCAAGCATGTTAATAATTCAATGTTTGTCTTATGCTACTCATCAGGTCAGACACCAGCTACAGGCAAATATGGATAACATGGGTTAAGACACATCTGCAGCTCTGCCAACGGCTACTGCTCCTGTGCCCTGCTGGCTGCCAGACATGCCCTCACTGGACTGCATGGTGATGGAACACCTCAGCACAAAGACACAGAAAAACCCTCATTAATTGTAGCAAGGGTCAGACACCCTACTCTGTCATCCCACTCAGAGACAACATAGAAAAGAGTTTTAAAATATTTGACATCTTCCAAAGTTCGCACTCAGTCATACACATAAAGCTCAACCTGCCATGTATTCTACACCAGGTTTAACAATCTGTCTGGATCAAACTAAATACCCATAAAAATGGAATGCTGTTAATTTCAGGCTTTTGCAGAACAACAACTGAAAGAATCTCATGAATTTAGCAGTCTAAAAAGAGAAGCAGACATTCAGCTTGGGGATTACACAGATCATTCAGCAAAAACTAGTCTATAAACCCCAGAAACGCAGTCACAACAAATTAGAAACAGGTACATGAACAGAAGGCTGCTGCTCTGAGCCTTCCAATAGGTGCTGAATTCAGCACAAGTGCCAATTTCAGTAGGTTTCCACCCCTCTGAATTTGAAGAGCTAGCATTAGGCAAGCAGCTGCCTACATTAAGTGCTACTTGTACTTTCTGTCCCTAAAACATCTACATCCTTATGAGTGACTCCATGTGTATGTCTGTCTGAACCATCTGTTCCACGGCTGGATACCACAGCCTTGTATTCCCCTCCTTATGCAACCTAGCAGCTCTGCAAGGGATAGCTATGTGCCTCTCTGTTCTCAACCATTTATCCAGTTCCCCTCTTTGAGGGCCATAAACATGATGCTAACTCAGTCAAAAGGACAGTCCATCAACCATCTCCCCAAGACTGGTCCCACTGGAGGGAATTCCACTTTGTCTGCCACAGGTTTTATCTCCTCAGTCCTTGTTACACTCTTCCCTGGGAGTTGTGTGGGAAGAACAGAACAAACATTACTAAACGTTTTGTTAAGCTGCACATGGAAGCTGAAGGCATGGGCATCACTCTGCTGAATGACATAAATGGCTTCTACCATTTGATCCATGCTCAACTTGCAGACAGATGACAACTGTATATGTGCTTGAAGCACTGGCTTTATTGAAAAGAAATGCATCTACCATTTCTTCCAAAATGCAGCAAACCTGCCCTCTGACTCCAAACTATTTCCTGGTATTCTGAAATTGACTGGAAACATCACTGGAGAGCTGTAACCCCGCATTCACAGATGAATTACTACAAACTTAGCACAGGACCTTGAAGTAAACCAAAAAGAGCTACTAAGACACTGCCAATTTAGTAAGACATTCTGTTTTATATCATGCAACTTAGTGTATCAGTTTTAGAAGTAGGAACACCAGTGCTACCCAAAAGACAGCTTTGCATAGCAAATGTTAGCAACAAGCAGCAACTTACTTAACAAAAATAGTTAAGGAACACAGCCACAGCCACCTCATATGCTTCTGATCATTAGTGTATTTCCACTAAATTATGCAGAAGTAATTAGTACTTAATATTCGTAATACTCTGCAGGAATAGTATAATATGCAAGAATCCAAGAACTTAGAAATAAAATAATTCTGCAAGCCTCAGTATTCATGCTTTTGGTCATTTGATGAGTAATTCTGAAAGTCTTACCTTGAATGTAGTACAAAAGTAAAATTTCTTCCAGATCTTTCTCCTTCGGATAAAGATCCACTTTAAAGACTCCTCCTTGTATATTAGGGGAGAATAAAAAAGAGCCTCTGAGTCTGAAAGTAGTAAGATGGAAGAATTGTCCAATTTCTCCCCTAGATGAATACAATATTCAATAATATCTATAGCTCAAGAACTCCTTAATATTAACTTGTAAACTGGAACTAATAAAATACATGAACCAAGGTCATGAACATGAACATGAGCCAAGGTCATTAAGTAGCTCCTGCTTCTCTAAGTTAACATAGCAAGAGATGACAGGAATGTGTTTCACTTGTTAGAGATGAAAGTCCAAAGTGGTCTAAACTACACCATTATCAAAGGCCACTAGCTGCCAAAAAAAAATCCCACTGTCAATATGTACCAACCTCACAGCCACCATGTAAGCAAAGCCATTTGGAAACCAGAAATATGTTAAACCCCGTGGCAGAGAGCACCTGCATATGTCTGTGCATGTATATTTAAGTGTAGAGAGGATGAGAATTCTGGCATGCTGTGCTGGCTTGGGATGGTGTAGAGTTGTTCTCTTCACAGTAGCTGGTATGGGGCTATGTTCTGGATTTGTACTGAACAGTGTTGATAATTCAGGGATGTTTTTGTCACTGCTGAGCAGTGCTTAAAGAGTCAAGGCCTTTTCTGCCTCTTACACCACCCCACCAGTGAGTAGGCTGAAGGTGCACAATACACAGGGAGAGGACACAGCCAGGACAGCTGACTCCAGCTGACCAAGGGGATATTCCAGACCACACAAGGTCTTGCTCAGCAATATAAAGAAGGGAGGTGGAGTAATCTGAAGCTATGGTGTTTGTCTTCCCAAGTCACTGTGTACAGATGATGGAGCCTGGCCTTCCTGGAGCAGGCTGAACACCTGCCAACGGAAAGTGGTGAAGGAATTCCTTGTTCTGCTTTCCTTGCATACACAGCATTTGCTTTACCTATTAAACTGTCTTTATCTCAGCCCACAAGTTTTCTCACTTTTACTCTTGATTCTCTTGCCCACCCCACTGCGGGGGCAGTGAGTGAGTGGCTGTGTGGGGCCTAGTTACTGAGGTTAAACCACAGCTCCAAAGAAAAGAGATTACAAACTGAGATTCAAGCTTACTCTAAAGCACAAAAACCATGACAAAGAAGCCTGTTACTACCCAGTGCAGATTTCTTTAAAAGCAAAAGCACAAACACCTGACTATTAACCAAAATTATCTTGGTTAGGAGAAAGAAACAAAATAGCTTTTCTCACCAGTGTGTGAGAAGCCCAATCACACTTAAACTGACCATGCCTGGATGTACCAGAACAGAATTTCTGCAGTATCAATCTAAAGTCTTCTCCATTTTGGAGATGTCTACATGTAGCATCTAGGATAACAGTTTCTTCTCATAGGCCTGGGCAAAGCGAGAAGTGAACCTATCTCAGGGAAACTGATATTTAATTTCCTGTTCTAATATCTTTCTTCCCACTCAGTAACTACAAACAACAAATGCTCTGCAAATTGCTTTCATATACAACAACGTTCAGAACAATGGGTGAAGTGACAGGCAAGACATATTGATCACTATAAAGTTCTAAAACTTTTTTCAACACTGAGAAGGAATATTTCTCCTTTGTTTCTCATCTCAAAGTAGCTTATTCAGTGAACGTACCTAACTTATTCCACATGCTTACTCAATAAGTAGATTTCAAGCAAATAATGCTTAACATTCAAAACAATCAACAAAAACTGATTATGTTCAAGCTATTTTATTTAGGAGCACTAGAAACAAATGCCACTCCACAAGGAGTCAAGTTTCCAAATAAAATGTATTGATTAGTGTGGCAATTTACGTCCCTGCCATGGATGATTCTTCATCGAACGATTCAGAGTGGAGAGGACCTAGGAAATCATCCTGTTCAATTTCCTTCTCAAAATCCAAAAGGTTGAAATCAGTCCCTGTTGCTTAGGGCTTTACACAGTCTTGAAAACCTCCAGGGGCTTAAAAGTTACCAACTATAGTCTCTTAACAATCACCTTTACAGTACAAATTTTTCAACATATATCCATCCATTTATGACCACTGTCTCTTTTTCCCCCATTGTGCACATCACTAGAGAGACTAGCTCCATCTTCTTGGTATCCACCCTTTTATATACCAGATGGTTGCTACTGGGTCCCTTCTAAGCATCTCTTCTCCAGAGTCAAGGCCACAAAAGGCTCTCAGCATCCCCTCACAGGTCACATACTCCACTTCTCTGACCATGTTGGTGGAGTTGGTTTAAATTCATCAATGTTC
The DNA here is from genome assembly GCF_000691845.1 of Merops nubicus. NCBI lineage: Eukaryota > Metazoa > Chordata > Aves > Coraciiformes > Meropidae > Merops > Merops nubicus. Next base: position 6,117 of record NW_008598050.1, read on the forward strand.
TTCTTCTCAGGAGCAAAACTGGACACAGCATTACAGATGCAGTCTGGGAATATCTGGAACAAATGCCAACTAAAAGGGAATAAAGCTGTTTTCATCACTACCAGGCTGAACTGCTGACTTGTATTTAGCCTACTGTTCACCAGAAGCAGGTTGTTCTCAGCAGAGCTAGCAGCACTGCAGGAGGGTTACTGACCCTGGGAGCAAGCCTTGGCACATGCTCTTGTTGAACTCTGCGAGGTTCCAACAGGCTCATGCCTCTTGCCTTTCCCATTATTTTAGGACAGCCACCCTGCCTTTGACCCACCCAGTTCTGCATCTACCACAAACCTGATGAAGGTGCATTCCGCCTCCTCTTCTAGGTCATCAATAAAGACATAATTAATAAAAAAAAGTAGGTCACAGCAGACTCTTAAGGAGCTCCAGTTGTAACTGCTGTCCAGTCAGAGTATGAACCACCAGCCCCACTTTGAGATGACTCTTCAAGCAGTTTTAAACTTGTCTAGTCATCTTTCCATTCAGACTATAAATCAGAGTATGCTATGGGACATGGTAAAAAAGCCTTCCTAAGGTCCAAGAGAAAAAACATCCACAGCTCTCCCCTCATCTGAAGGCCTAGTCATTTGACAGAACACAGTCAGAATGATCAAGCATGATGGACTTCTGGTAAAGCCATGTTATTTCCAGTCACCTTCTTCCTCAACACCCCAGAAATACTTTGCTATATGCTGATATAAACTACTTACTGATAGCACTAAATACTGCCTTAATTGGATAGCACTATTATCAACTGAAATAAGAGGTTTCTTTATTATATAACATAGTAATCATGCCCAAAACAGTGGACAGGAAACACCTCTAAGCTTCAACAACTGACAGAATTAAAATGTTCCAAAGTCTAAATACAAGAACTCTGTGCATAAAAACAAGTAGATCTCAAAAAAGTGAACACAACCATCAAGCAATGGAGTTTCTGGCTAATTTTCAAGGTATCTGGCAACAAGATGCTAATAGGAGAGGTTCTGAAAGGAAAAATTTGGTGTTCCTAACTCAACCTAAAATTTACTATAGAAACTGCTGGCTGAGAAAGGGAAGAGAAAGGATAGGAAGAGAAGAGCAAACAGCCAAGAAAACTTAAACATGTTTCATTATTCACATTAGAAAGAACTTCTGAATTTCAGATCATTTCCATTTTTTCAAATTGCTTGAATTTCTCTCAGGTGGTATTGAAAGAAAATTCACTTTCTTGAGACCTCTGAACTTGAACAAATTCAGGAACTCCTGGACACAAAATCAGTAAATGCCTGACAACTGCAAATACTAGTCTCTAGCAGTGATGAAACTGCTCATGTTTCACCCAAAATACTTCAGTACCTTTGCAGTTTCCCCAAACTTATGCTTGAAGCAAGGAGCAGGTAAGATACTCTAGGCCCATGTTAAGCACTGAACAATGCCAGCACCACAGCAGATGACAAAGGCAGTCATCTTAGCCCCTACGGAAATTTGCAAACGTGACAAAAAGCACAGAAAAAAAACAGCTTGACTCACTCAGGAACTTGCTATGTGCAGTTCTGGTTTCTGTTGTATTCTCACGTGCCTACAGAATAAAGACATTCTTGTCAGCAAGTGCTGATATTTAATTAAACTGGAGTGACTGCTGTGAAGGGAGCCATATCAACATCTGTAGCAGGCTATGCATTTGGGGAGAATCCAAAAGGAGATGGGTATTTTTAATGTAGTTATAATAAAGGTTTTAACATCAACATCTAATCTCATCATCTTTTACTTTAGGATTGCAATGTGGCCAGTGATACTGCTAACACTCTCATAGTTATGTGGCTTCAGGACAGTCTTCTCTTCAACAGCAGTAACATTACAAGTAAATTTAGGATTTCAACTCACAAGGCAGGTCAGGTATCCAAGCCATTAATGTTAAGAACCAATACTAATTATCATCTCCAGAGGAGAACCTCCTCTGAAACATCTTGGATCCAGTCAAAATAAGAAACAAAAAACCCTCTAACCTTGGCAATAGATAACCCAGCATGCACACACCACATAACTCTCACCATGAGATGAGACACAGCCAAGTATCAGCATGAGGAGGAAGAAGAGCGTGTGGTCAGAAGCAGAAGACTGCAGGAATACAGTAGCACTAACATTTAGGTAATTATATGAGAACCTCTTCCTTAATGAAACAGTCAGGATTATGAGTTGGTTCCAGAAGCAAAGGCCTGAGTACGTGCTCAAGCCTAACAAGAATTCCCTTTTCTGTACTGTATCAGCATTGAAAGTGGTGGGGGAAAAACAAACAAACAAACAAACAAACAAAAATTCTAAGAAGCCTTAACTAAAAAGAGGAATACTTGATATAAAGGGAATGAACATTTTTTTTAAATAGCTGTGAAGAAATAAATGAACTCCCCATAGTAAAGGGACAAAACCAAAACTAAATTGTGTATATTGCGAGCCAGCTTCCAAGATATCTATTTTTTTTAAATAGCTGTGAAGAAATAATACTAGTACCTGGCTGACAAAGGAAAGACACAGTGCTTCCTTCCTAGTGCCCAGCACCCTCACTGAGGTAGCCTAAGATTTAATGACTGGAAGCCAATATAGAAGAAATTCAGAATTAAAAACTCATCTTGAACTGAATTACATGCTAGCTGCTTCTTTAACTGTGCTCACCAACAGTGATATGAGTCTACCAATTTCATGGCACTGAAAATTCATACCAGGAATAAAACATGCCATGCACTAAGTTTTTGTCTATTTGCAGGACTTCTTACACAGTTCAGGGTGGAGAAAAAAACATGAAACAACAACCCCAACAAACAAACTTTTACACAGTTCATGGAAAAATTCTACAGACCAAGTCTTAAGCCACTCCCCTGCAACCTTTCTCAAGAATGGCCACAAGAGCAAATGAATTCAAAAAAAACACAGATTAAGAAAAATAACATGAGAGAACTAAGACCATTATAAGAAAACTCCTCACCCAGCAACACCTATGTCAATGGTCAACTTAAACTTGTTCATTTTTACCCATACGAGTATGAAAGAGTCACAATCCATCTGAAAGGCAAATAATTCTAGCAGGCCAGGGGCAGACAGCAGAACTTGGTAATAAAAAGGTTGCATATCTGCTGACAAAATTTTCACATGATGAACAGAAAACAGAACTCTGTGATAGGGGAATAAGGAAGAATACTCCTAGTTGAATAGAGTGCTGGGCATACTCAAGTACTCTCTGGATTAGCTTAAGTTCTCTGTGAATTTATGTTTTCAGTTCTCAGTAAGGAAGAAAACTACAGTGCTTCCTAAGAACTCTACTTTTCCTCTCTTCTCCTGCCTCATTTCAGTTTCTCTCCTGCAATAATAGCATCCAACTTTGACCCAAGGAAAGGAGAGGATAAACACTAAGTGAAAGACTCAACAGTTCTGATATTGGAACAAAACAAACCCTGCAATAGAAATTTGCTCACAGGTAGTCCAGGGTCACTGATTCTTCTTGTACTATTGATAGCTTAAAACGATTTCTTAAAAAAAAAAAAAAAAAAGATATGCAGCAGAAAAAAATGATGGAGATTCCAACACAGCATTCTAGGACTGTTACTTTAAAAAGGCTTCTAGCACAAGTCTGACAATTCATGACAGATCTAAGCTGTCATGTCTATTTTGTATGCAAGAACTTCTGTTTAAATCAGTGCTCCAATAAACAAAACAGACCTATGCAGAAAGGGACAATATGGAGAGACATTAAGAAGTTTCCCCACACTAGCTTTGTGAAGCTGAACCATGTTTCAAGTCTGGACAGACCTTAAGACACCTTCCAAAAGAAGAAGTTATGGAATTGCTACCTCAAGCTTTCGTTGATACAAAACACATTTGAATCTGGTAACCCTGAACAAAGCATAACAGTGAAAAAAGATGACTTCAAGTAGTGACTGACTAGCACTTTTCCTAGATGGAGTGCTAATTTTCCTCTGTACAGATTCAGAAATATGGAAAGTTTCAGACTGGAAATAGCAGGGTCAATGTATTTGAGAATATACAGTATTTTTCAAGGAAAATATCTTCCAAATATAAATTAATAAAAGGTAAAACATAAAAATACAGTTTTAGAGTACTTTTCCCAACTATGTTTTTCTGACCACGTTATTTTTTATTCCCTGCCATTGGCAACAGCAGCACACAAGCTCATTTCAAGAATCCTGAATTACACTGGAATTTTATTTCTTCCCCTCTGACTCCATAAGGCAAGCCCCATTTCACTCAAGATAAAAAAAAAATAAGAAATTGCTCTGATAGTCTGCAACCTTATCCCCTTCCCTACAAAAGTCAGACATTCTAAATGGACAGCATTCCTTTTTTCCTTTAAATTAAAACAATGCTGCAACAATAACAATAACAGCTTGGTTTTTACTAAGGACAGTTACTATTTTGAGTTCATTGATTATTTTAGGGAAGTTCTTCTCTGGCCTAGAGTTGCTTGTGTTTGGTGCATTCTAGTTAAGAACATGGGAAGTTGTCCTACTGGATTTAATGTGACAAGGTCAATACTGACCTTCAACAGCTATTAATCTCCACCACTCTTACAGTCAAATACAGTAATAAAACATACAGAAGCATAGACGTGGTTCAGTACAAGGCAAACCAAAAGGAGAAAGAAATGAAATCAGATCTATTGTTTTCTGTGATATAAAAGTAGGATACAAAACACCAATGTCACTAAGGCAGAGCCCTAAAAATGGTTTTCTTCCACATCACATATGCACCTAGTTATTATTTCAATTTTAAAAGAGTGGAAAACGTTGAACTATAGCTTTTACTGTTTACAGGAAACAGATGAGTTCTCACTGCCTGCCTGCAGAGGCCACTGCACAGCTCTTTGACCCTAGCAAACACCACGAAACAGGCTCTTCCCAACATAACCATCTGCAGAAGTGGAATGCTTGTCTTTTTCTCAATCCCACAAACGACTACTAAAAGAGAGGCACCTTCACCTTCTTCCAGCTTCCTTACATTGTAGGAGATGCACAGAATCTAATGGAAGGTTGACTGCAGAACTTCCCACAAAACAAGCAATTGCTGTTATTAAAGCATCTTTTAATGTGTAAGTTCATAGGCATTCAGTCATTTAACTCTTACCCAGCACTTGGAATTGGGGTGCACTTACAGAGGATTCTCAGAACAGATTTCACGTGTTCCCTTTCCCTCAGTCTTACTATTGTTTTCACAAGATTGTGGATGATTCCAATAAATTCATCCATCAGCCTATGCAATCAGTAAGGAAAAGATCAGAAAAGACTTCACTTCCAAAGGGAAAAAAGAAAAATTAAACAAAAAATCCATTGCTGTAATGTGTCTCCTGGAAAAAGTGGTAAAAATGCAGAAAATATGACAAGCTTGCAGAGGGACAAACACCACAACCAAAGAGTCAGCCTGATACACCTATAGGCAGTGGTCCCATAATTACTGGGTAACACTCACTATTAACGATGCCAGTAAACCCATCTGTAATTAGACATTGTTAATAACCTCCTCAGAGGCGTCACTTCAGTTCTTAGTGATGACACCCAAAGTGAGATGTTCATGAGTCTTCACAGCCTGTGTTGTGTACTGGGACTCTATGAAGACAGGATGGAGTTTCTCTGCCTTCCAAGGTGTAGGACTGGTCACTACCTAGGGGAGTCAGTGCACTAGTTCTGCTAGGTCTGGATCCAAGTTTGACAGCAGCTGAAATCAGAGAAGTACTTCACGTTTGGCTTGAACACACACACTAAAGAAGTGTACTCTCTGAAAAATCAGTCATGAACAACTTTTCCCCAAGTGTCCCACAGACAATCAAACTTAACATTAGACAGCAGAAACCAGTGCCTGCAAGTAGCACTGTACATGAAGTGAGGTCATATGCACAAACTGGTATGTAGAGTACCTTCTGACCAGGATGAGATTTTTCCTGTTGGGAACTAGAAAAAATAAAACAAGTATTTTATCACTATACTAGGAAAATGGAGAACAGGAGCAGAAAGGACACAGGAAAAAACTGAGAAACATCCGTGCTAATTTCTTCTTTCATACCTTTACAGAAGCTCTCTGTAGTCAGTGCTTTGAGTATAGGCTCACTTAGAATAGAGGCAAAAGGAACAAATTCTTCAGCTTTATACACTGAAGACAAGAGCTCTCAGAACTCAGCCTGCAGTACCACACAGCTTCTGTGCAGTACTTCTCATCTGAAAAGTTTCAAAGCACATTAATGTCCTTGTGACCCTGAAAAGCTGCTGAAAAATCACAAACACAAGTCCCTGCCCTCTCCAATTCCTAATCCACCACCCTCAAAATCCGATCTAGCTGTACTCCAGAGGCTTCAATACATCATTCATTTTCCAAACCTTCATTAAGTTCTGTCCTAGAATCACAGTCCAAAACAACTGTGTGTCATACCAGTGTAGGCCCCTCAGCTCAGGAGAGACAGGGAACTGCTTGAGACAGTCCAGTGCAGAGCCACCAAGATGATGAAGGGAGTGGAGCATCCCCCTTATGAGGAAAGGCTGAAGGAGCTGGGTCTCTTTAGCCTGGAGGAGGCTGAGGGGTGACCTCATAAATGTCTATAAATATGTCAGTGGGGAGTGTCAGGAGGATGGAGCCAGGCTCTTTTCAGTGACATCCAATAACAGGACAAGGGGCAATGGGTACAAGTTGGAACACAGGAGGTTCCATAAAAACATTAGAAAAAAATTTTTCACGGCCCTGGAAGAGGCTGCCCAGGGAGGTTCTGGAGTTTCCTTCTTTGGAGACATTCAAAACCCACCTGGACACGTTCCTGTGTGATCTATTGTAGGTGACCCTGCTCTGGCAGGGGGGCTGGACTAGATGATCTTTTGAGGTCCCTTCCAACCCCTAACATTCTGTCATTCTGTGAAAAGGCTACAATATACATCAAAGGCAACTTTAAACCTGTCTGTATTTATTTGGAGGTGATTTAATGCACATGTGGGATACCCTCAGAAGTTTTATAAGTCCTATGGAGAAAGGATTTTTAGCATCCCTTAAGAAGTTGCTGTTCAGAACAATTTCCTACTTCTAGATATGTCTCAAGTGCTGGGAGTGGGGGGAATACTTTTAGCTCTTCTGGAAGAAATTTAATATAGTGGCAAATATAACAGGACAGTAAAAAACCAGCTAGCATTACTGGAAAATAAATAAAATACAATCTTAGGAAGCTGTGCTGTGGTGTGTGTGGTTCCACCCCTCCCCCCCCCCAAGTTTTATTGAAACTGGCCACAACTCAGAAGTTAACACAAGAGTAAATATTTCAAAGTTAATCAGGTCCTGTGAGTTTTGTGGAAATAAACAGTCATATCAAGGAGACATCCAAACCAGTGCCCCCTGAGGACAAGTGTAGCAGAAGCTCAGCTATGTTACCAGAACCAGCTTATACAGGACAGCAGGACACAGTGGCCCAAACACATGAAAATACTTTCAGAGCTCACAATACAGCACACCCAGAAAAATCCAACCACAAGATACAAAACCACAGGAAGTCAGGCTTCGTAACCTGCTGCTCACACAGCTAGTTTCATTCCTGATTAACTGAAGTAAACCCATGAAAGAATGACTTTCCAGAATTTATTGCTGGTTTAGCATACATTCTTTTCACATACAATTTCAAAACTAGGGCAAATAATTTGGGAACAGTGATTCAGTTACCAGTCAAGATTAACAAACAATCCTTAGAGAGCAGCAGGACAATTTCTGCAGTCCTGGTGACAGCACTTAAGAGGAAGGAGAAGGCAGAATTAAGTCCCTTGCATAGTTCAGAGCCCTCTGCAACACTCCAAGGTGCCTTTTAGAGACCCGGTCAGTACATCTACACGAGCATTTCCACTTGGATCACGAGCACATTCTGAAGTCAATCCAAGTCACCCCACTTACTGTGCTTTGGTTCACAACCCGATGAAGTTTCTGAACACACAGTTTGGACACCTCTCAGATGTGAGGCTGAACCAAAGCTCTGGAAAAATACACAACAGCTAGTAATGCTTGGAGTATACTCTGCCCACAGAACCAGGCTACAGCTAGTCTAAAATAAAGCCCCATGAACTATGTACACCATGTTCACCAGGTTTGCCCAACTTACAGCTTCACTCTACAATCTTCCTCAAATGCAGCATACTGCTTGCTAACATAATCAATGTGGCAGATACTGCCCATTCATTTAGGAGAGCCTCAATCAGCAATAACTAAACCCACAGACTTAAGCTGCCAATACATACCTCATCAGCCTCAAAGAGAGGGCTGCACTGTGAATTTGAGTGTTCCTTTTCCTGGAGTAACTATAGCAGCAGCATCTCACCACCAATACACTTTTGTTTCCACCCCTTTACCATTAGGGGTATTAAAAGCTAGTAGGATACATCTAGGAAAGTTCTGAAAAAAGTTTTAAAAACCCCCAGATCTACCCACTTCATGCATTACCTAAATTTACTGCTTTATGGAACTTTTTAAATAAGACTGAAAACACAACCCAACCTCCACAAAGCCACATCAATGACTCCACTGTAAGTGATGACAGGAAAGGAAGAGTGGCATGTGCTCTATAATGCTTTCTATTACTTGCACATCAGCTTAACCAACAAAGCTGCCCAGAATAGAGGGTTTTTTAAAATAAGCTGACCAACGTAACACTCATTGTTTCAGTTTTCCACTTGAATCAAAGTACCAGTTCTTTACAAACGCTATCAATTGAGATTTGTCCTCTCCAGGCACTAATTTTACTTTCGCTATGCAAAATTCTAAAGACAAGCTCATGAGTTTTGAACAAATAATACCTGGCTTTACCACGACAGATGAGCTGGTGAGAACAGGCCAAAGCAGTATTACATGAATAAGTTACAACAAAGCATTACCTCCTTTACTCAAGGAATCACCTTACTTCACTACCTCCTTGATAAAAACAATTAATTCATTTACTAACAATGCAGAGCCATGTTTGCTCTATATTCAGTAAAGGTCAACTTCCTACACTGGGATAGAGCCACAGAAGTAGGATTATTGAAGACAACCTCTTCTGTTAACACGCTAATCCTCTGAAAACTGCAAAGAAAGGCCAATGCTTTCCACTGCGACTTCACTGCAAGTCTGTCATTACCATACACACTAAAGAGCCATCTTAAGCTCTCCAGTAGCCTAGTCTGAAACAACCACAAACAATGTTTTTTCTGAACTGAATTCCTGTTAACTCTTGTGAAAACAGACTCAAGCGCTTCGTTGTACTATTTATTTGAAAGAAAACTCAATGAAAAAAAAGGTAATGTAATAAAATGAGGCACTGAAGTAATGTTAATGAGAAACGAGTGGTCCACAGGGAAAGAAAGAGTTGTGGGGGACTTACTTTTCCTAGCAGAACAGTGCCTGGGCCTGAATAATTGCTTCCAAAATTCTAAGGCTGTTGTCCACTGAGATATGGTGTTTTCCCTTCTATCAATTTCTACACTAAAACATCTTTGTGGCCGCTCTCCTGGTGTAGTTTTTTCTAAGAGTCAGAAGACTAGTTTAACCTACACTCAACCCTTACCCTTCATCACTCCAATAACATTGCAAGAAGTGGAGATGAGTGGAAGGAACAGCTCCACTGCACCAGCTCTGTTTCTTCTTGCCCTCTCATGCAAAGCTTTCCAGACCAGTTTTCTCTGGTAGCGACACGCGTTAATTCTTCAGAATTTTTACAGGGCTCTAGCACGATACAGATTCAAATCTGTACAAGATTTCTTTGCTGGATTTTAAGCAGTCTGACCAAAGTTTCCCATGCTAGGCATCTGCCCAAGACTGAAAGACACCAACCAAATAGCCGAGGAGCTTACAAGGCTCGTTGTTAAAGTATAACAGTTTTGATGTTCTTTTCCGACACTGAACATCCTTGTTCTTGTGCCAGGGACACATCTTTCATTGTCCATATAAAAGTCTTCTCTTTCCTGGGCTTTTATAATGCAGTGTTTTTTAAATTGCGTGTTCTGTGGTTTTGGTGGGGGGGGTTTCCCTTTTTTTTTTTAAGATTAAGAACCTGCAATGGCTTGTCCAGATTTTGAAACTAAACTCCCTGAAGACTGTAAGCACACCAGATATGCTGCAGAGCAGCATGGAGAGAAACTAGTGCAGCACTGAATTCAGAGAGACAAGAAAACTTGATGGATGAGGTGGCATGAATTTAAAGAAAAAAAATTTAGGTATATTTCATAAAATTAAAGTGCTGGGCAGAAAGTATCAATATTAGGAAAAAAAAACAGCTATGGAGACAAAGATATTCATGACCTGTTACTGTAGTCACTCTTCACAACCAACATGGAGTCTAGAGCTTGGACTCTTTCACCAAGGCCTTGTCATTGAAGACACTGTGCTTGCAAAAAACAGTGATCAGCCAGCTATCTTCCAGCACTGACTGGAAAAGAACAGCTATTTACCACTTACTAAGGTACAGCAGCAGGCCTATGTGGCACATTTAAGCACTAAGTTGATGATCCAGGACACTATCAAATGATAAGGTCTGTTCTCAGAGGTTTTGGGTTGGTTTTGGGGGGTTTGTTTTGTTGTTGTTGAGGGGGGGAACCCAAACACCACACTAAGAAACTCAACCAATGACAGAACTCACACTCTCAAAAAACCCACATACCCACACCTAGGAATATTATGGCAGAAACTAGCTATGTGTGATGCACTTAATTCCAGATGAACAGTACCCTCTGAACATCATTCTGCATACAAACAGTCCCATCCCTTGCTACAGTCTAAAACAGCCCTGCTCCAAAGAGTGATATTCATCATTATAATACAGATATGTCACAGACATTTACATTCAATATCAGAAGTGGATTTTTACCATCTTTCCCTTTTTGTAATACAGAGGCAACACACATTAATGTAAGAAATACTTGCTACCCTCAACCACCCTCTCTCCAGGAGTGGTAGTTCTTGACACTGAACACCATAAAGGACTGTGTTCAACGCACAGATTTCACAGGCTTCAATTCCAGCTGTGACAGCTTCATGCTTCTGCAAGATAGGGTCTCATGTTTGCTAAAGCAGAAGCACACATTAATGATCATCACTGGAAAACTTCAAGTGAACAATGAAAGTTCCACAACAGAGAAGGAAGGGAACTGGATTATCCACTATAGACGAGGCTACTCTTTTCTTTCTCTAGCTCCCTTCCTCACTAACTGATCACCTCACAACTACACAATAAACGTGTTCCATGCACTCCCTATACAGCTCTCTCCATACTACATTAATTTCATTTCCCTCGTCTTGATGCTATGCACCTTAATCACTTATATAACAACCTCTTCTATGTATCTCTGCAGAATAAGAGATGAGGGGCTGTGTAAATGAATACATATCCCACAAACCTGCAAAACATGAGATAACACATGCGATTTTCTTTCCTCATTTCTACTGGAGTCAAAGAGCTTTCCATTCTAAATGGATCACCTTTTCACACATCTCTGGCCCTCAAAAGTTTATGCATTAATTCTTTCTCAAACACAACCACAAGTCCAGTACTTCAAACCTCTGAAGTACTTGAAGCACCTCAGAGTTCACACCTCTGGACACTGCACTCAGTTGCAGTGTTAAGGGATATCTAATGTACACAATTAATACACATCTAACAGATACATTTGAGCCTCTCAGCCCACACATACATGGAGCTTGTCTCCACCACTTTAACTGCTTGCAGTAGTTAGCTCCTGACCTGTCGACATCATCACCAGTGTTAGTTTCAGCAAAGGTCTATCTTTAAATTTAACGGACAATTTACCCAGTGAAACAAAGAACAAAACAACAAAAAAAGCACTTTTACCAGAAAACCCGGGACTATTCGGTAGCCTCCCTTAATCTGACATTATTTTTACCAGCCATAAATTGCCTAATCTTCAATCACTTTTTTATGTTCCACTGGCTGTTATAGCTATAAAATACTTCCCTACATACCAAGAGAAGCAGAGAATCCCCAGAGCCTCCCACCTGCTCAAGACACACCTGACACCCCAGACCCAGCTGATCATCCTCCCCCACACCATTTCAACTTTTCACAGCCTCAGCCAAATGCCTGCCTCCTCCCTCCCTACAAAGACTAGAGTTCCCACTAACTCAGCAACATGAAAACTCCCGTTTCCCTTTTGCACAAATACCATGACCCCAATACAGACGTGTATACATAGCCTAACAATCCTCACCATGTTATGCATAACCCCCATAAATTCATCCTACCCCTCCTTTTCAAATGTACATAAACCTTTCAAAGGCTCCATCATTCATTTCTGCTTCTAAATATGCACCCAAGACCCTCACTGTTCTATGCTCTGTCGTAACCCTCAGAAATTTAGCCACAAGAAGAGAGCACTGGTATCCCTGCAGACAGAAACATATACTGCCTGACTGACACCTGTCAAAAATACAGGCAACTACAGTTCTACAGATCCGTGGGACATGCACCAACTTCCCTCCAACCAGCACTACCATGACCCAA
>NW_008598051.1:0-3438 GCF_000691845.1 Merops nubicus
TCTTGGAGGTCCCTTGCAACCTAAATGTTTCTATGATTCTATGTAGAGGTCTGTGCAGCCACTGCTGTACTGATTTGCTTGTAATGCACAGCTATTTTAGTGTCCTTATTTGGGATAGTTTGATTGACACCATACATTCACATGCTTTCATTATCACTATGATTTTTATAAGCACAATATAAAGATGTTTTTTTGTAATCACCAAAGGATTGTTACTGAAAGGCTTACGCTAGAATATGGAACAGTATGGCACAGGAGAGATGGTAATACTGACACAGCTCCTCTCAACTCCAATCATGCTCTTACCATCACTTTGTCTGGATTTGGTATCACAGAATTTACAAATGCTGTTTCCAAGGCTAAGGGTTGACTACAGCTGCTAATACACAAGTGCTTGGTGAAACTTCAGACTGCCTGACATATCTTTCTTAGCTTCCAGCTAGAAGCTAGGAGGCCAGTCGCATGGCGTGTCTGATTACATGTTTGTAGATATCTACTAGGTACATGCAGCTCCTTTAGATACCTCAGTGTATCTCAGAATGTCCTTAGATATTAACCTTTTAAGGCAATTCAGTTAATACCACATTTCCATGAGATAGTCAGGACTTAGGGTACCTAAATGCTGTGTGGCATGAGTATATGACATAGTTCAACTCTGTCTGCCATTTCACAGTCAACCAGGGGGAAAAAAAAAATATATATATATATATGGATGTCCTAGTATCTGATCCTACTCTGGATCAGGTATTATCCAGTCATTACAGATTTTATCTGCCTTTTCATAAAAATGAAGCTTGCATAAATAGTACATTGTATATTCTGGCTACTTTAACAGCAGTGAGAGCCCATGCTCATATCTGTTTTGGATTAGCTGTGCATGAAATTTTGTTTCATAGTTACATAGTATCGTAGTATCATATTATTATAGACCAATTTAAGTTGAAAAAGACCTGTAAAACTGAGTCCAACTGTTAACCTAGCACTGCTAATTCCAACACTAAACTATGTGCCTCCACACCTGTCATAGTCTGCTCAACTTGGCGAACACGTGATGGTTCATTTGCTGCGATCTCAAAGTGCAAAAGAAAAACCAAAAAGGGAGTTTTACTTCAATCAAACAGTGAAACTTTATTGTTTGCCCGTAAAGCAGTGTGCGATAGGTGAAAGTGTGACAGGAAAGGTAAAGTAAAGAGGGGAAAGAGAGCAATAGCTACCACCACAGATCCAAGGCATCCCTATGGTCCCAGGTCCGTGCGGCGTCCCACTGGTCCGATCGTCATGATCCTTGATGGGGGAAAGTTTCTCTCTGTAGGTTGCTAAGAAGCCATCTTTTATGCTAAGTGATACACTTTGCTCCTCCTCTGTCCCATGGACTCCTGCCAGTCTCTGCCTTCCTCCTGTCAATCTTTGCCATCTCGAGCGAGGCTACCACACATTCTCGAGGAGGAGTGTCCAGGCCATGGTCTGCTTTAGACGTGGGTAGCTTTTGGCCAGGAGATGCATTTCCATATTATAGTGATATTATTATGAGCAAAGTCCACCTAAGTCCACAACTTCTTTATCAGTACCAAGATATCCATCTTCCTTAAAAATAGCTAGGCAGTTGAATTTAGCAGGTCCTGTTCCTCCAGGTAACACAGAATGGTTCAGTGCAATTCCTGGCACAGGACTTGGCATCTCATAACACAGTCACAGTACACTTCACAGTACAGTACACTTCATGCCATGCAGTTCTGGCTCCATCCCGGGGTCTGCACCTTTGTATCCATAGGAACCACATTCCATTCCAGGGATCGGCAACTGCATTTCAGGTAGGCCGCTGTAGACTCTTATCACCTGAAGTTTCAGGGTATCTGATTGTCCAAGTTTCTAATGACAAGACTGAGACAATATCCTCTTCTGACCGACTCTTACAACACCACATCTCCAAATCTTTTAAATACCTCCAGCGGTGGCGATTCCACCACTTCCCTTGGCAGCCTGTTCCAGGGCTTGATAACCCTTTCAGAAATTTTTCTTAATATCTAATCTAAGCATCCCATGGTGCAAATTGAGGACATTTTCTCCTGTCCTGTCACCTGTTACTTGGGAGAACAGACTGACCCTGACATATCTAGTCTCCTTTCAGGGAGTTGCAGAGAGTGATAAGGTCTCCCCTTATCCTCCTTTTCTCCAGGCTAATCAATCTCTATTCCCTCAGACACTCCTCATAAGACTTGTGCTCTAGACTCTTCATTAGAACTTCGCATTCACTTTCACCACCATAGAAGCTTTTTTTTCCCAAGCAAAATGCAAACCATTTAGACCACATTAGTTTCAGTGAAAAGACAGCATTCCTCATTCACTCAGACAAACCTCCTATGGTTGCAGTTTTGACAAGATAGCAAATGCTAGTTTCTTCACTGTTGCCAAAGAAAGAGCCAAAGAATGGTATGGCACAGCAGTCACTAGTCTAGTAGTTACAACAAAGCTTTTTCACTCTGAATGAATGCATGCAATAGTTTCTCCCACTTTGGGTATAGTCTTAGTGCCAGAAGTCTCCTACCCAAGTGCTGCAGATATAAGCAGAAATGCCTTCTCAGAAACAATCCTATTTCAAGTATCAGGTGCAAATCTTTGCGATTGAGGATTTGAGGCCCCAGACAGATATAAAATCAGTTATTTTGCTTTCATTCACCAAGAGTTATATCACACAAAAGAAATTTGAATTTGTAAGCATTGACTTTTTCAAATTTTCAGGCATAACAAGAATGATACAAACAGCAGAAAGACGAACCAATAAGTAGAATGTATTGACAACAAGAAAGTTATGCCATGAGTGACCGCCAGGGGTACAAACAAGTCAACCAGTTCACATACAATCCACAGCACCCCCAACGATCCCAGAAAAGACACAATCCGACCCACAATAGGCGGTATAAACAGAGAGTCAAGGCCTCCCATGGACGGCAAGGAAAACAGCCAGACCAGAAAGCCAAAAATAAGACAAAGGTGCCCACATGGTGTCTCCCACCCATTTAGCCCGCGCTTGCAAAGGTCTGAACTGACCGGGGCCTAGCTCCAGGGAGAGTCAGGAAGTCTTTCCTTAAGCAGGAAGCTCTGTGAAGTGCATTTCACAGGTAGACGCTCCTCCCTTCCTGCAAGTGGTCCCAGCTTTTATCCCCAAGCAGACACCTGACCTTTGTTCCACCAAGCTTCCAGCATCAGCCTCCTTCTCCTTCTTTCATACCTTTTATACTTTTCACCCCACACACAACACACCTGTGTGTGTTCTTTCCTCTGCTGTGGTTGGTCAGTACACCTCAGCACTCCATACCCAATTACCTTCACTTATTCCACACAGCTGTAGTCAATTAGGGATGAGACTTGACCACAGCCTCATTCCAAACTACCATGAGCTGTGTGCCCACAGTTCCTCCACACCCCTCCCCCCCCCCT